>NW_027522743.1:0-81879 GCF_052094955.1 Ictidomys tridecemlineatus
GAGATTTCAGGCAACTCGTAGTTTTCTGCAAGCTTGGCAACCTTTTTCCATCAAAGTGATTTTCGCCAGTCTCTGCTTAGGGCTACATCAACAGCAAACAAATCATAGAGATAGAACTTGAAACTGCTTTATGGTGTGAAGTATGAAAGAGCTAGCACAAACCGTCTTTCATTTAGAGTTCCAAATACATGTATCCCTATAGGAGAAAACAGAGTGAAACCTAAAAATGAAAACGGTTACTGCAAACGAACGGTTTAACCTAGAAGAACGAAATTTGGTGAGCCAAGTGGTTTTGGTGTACTGATCATTACCTGAAAGAATCTTCAAGATTGGGTGAAAAAATGTTTGCTGAGATTTCAGGCAACTCGTAGTTTTTTGGAAGCTTGGCAACCCCTTTCCATCAAAGTGATTTTCGCCAGTCTCTGCTTAGGACTACATCAACAGCAAACAAACCATAGAGATAGAACTTGAAACTGCTTTATTGTGTCAAGTTTCAAAGAGGTAGCACAAACCGTGTTTGATTTAGAGTTCCAAATACATGTATCCCTATAGGAGAAAACAGAGTGAAACCTAAAAATGTAAATGGTTACTGCAAACGAACGGTTTAACCTAGAAGAACGAAATTTGGTGAGCCAAGTGGTTTTGGTGTACTGATCATTACCTGAAAGAATCATCAAGATTGGGTGAAAAAATGTTTGCTGACATTTCAGGCAACTCGTAGTTTTTTGGAAGCTTGGCAACCCCTTTCATTCAAAGTGATTTTCGCCAGTCTCTGCTTAGGGCTACATCAACAGCAAACAAACCATAGAGATAGAACTTGAAACTGCTTTATTGTGTCAAGTTTCAAAGAGCTAGCACAAACCGTGTTTGATTTAGAGTTCCAAATACATGTATCCCTGTAGGAGAAAACAGAGTGAAACCTAAAAATGAAAACGGTTACTGCAAATGAACGGTTTAACCTAGAAGAACGAAATTTGGTGAGCCAAGTGGTTTTGGTGTGCTGATCATTACCTGAAAGAATCATCAAGATTGGGTGAAAAAATGTTTGCTGAGATTTCAGGCAACTCGTAGTTTTTGGAAGCTTGGCAACCCCTTTCCATCAAAGTGATTTTCTCCAGTCTCTGCTTAGGGCTACCTCAACAGCAAACAAACCATAGAGAGAGTACTTGAAACTGCTTTATTGTGTCAACTTTCAAAAAGCTAGCACAAACTGTGTTTGATTTAGAGTTCCAAATACATGTATCCCTATAGGAGAAAACAGAGTGAAACCTAAAAATGAAAACGGTTACTGAAAACGAACGGTTTAACCTAGAAGAACGAAATTTGGTGAGCCAAGTGGTTTTGGTGTACTGATCATTACCTGAAAGAATCATCAAGATTGGGTGAAAAAATGTTTGCTGAGATTTCAGGCAACTCGTAGTTGTTTGGAAGCTTGGCAACCCCTTTTTATCAAAGTGATTTTCTCCAGTCTCTGCTTAGGGCTACATCAACAGCAAACAAACCATAGAGATAGAACTTGAAACTGCTTTATTGTGTCAAGTTTCAAAGAGCTAGCACAAACCGTGTTTGATTTAGAGTTCCAAATATATGTATCCCTATAGGAGAAAACAGAGTGAAACCTAAAAATGAAACCGGTTACTGCAAACGAACGGTTTAACCTAGAAGAACGAAATTTGGTGAACCAAGTGGTTTTGGTGTACTGATCATTACCTGAAAGAATCATCAAGATTGGGTGAAAAAATGTTTGCTGAGATTTCAGGCAACTCGTAGTTTTTTGGAAGCTTGGCAACCCCTTTCCATCAAAGTGATTTTCGCCAGTCTCTGCTTAGGGCTACATCAACAGCAAACAAACGATAGAGATAGAACTTGAAACTGCTTTATTGTGTCAAGTTTCAAAGAGCTAGCACAAACCGTCTTTCATTTAGAGTTCCAAATACATGTATCCCTATAGGAGAAAACAGAGTGAAACCTAAAAATGAAAACGGTTACTGCAAACGAACGGTTTAACCTAGAAGAACGAAATTTGGTGATCCAAGTGGTTTTGGTGTACTGATCATTACCTGAAACAATCTTCAAGATTGGGTGAAAAAATGTTTGCTGAGATTTCAGGCAACACGTAGTTGTTTGGAAGCTTGGCAACCCTTTTGCATCAAAGTGATTTTCGCCAGTCTCTGCTTAGGGCTACATCAACAGCAAACAAACCATAGAGATAGAACTTGAAACTGCTTTATTGTGTCAAGATTCAAGGAGCTAGCACAAACTGTGTTTGATTAAGAGTTCCAAATACATATATCCCTATAGGAGAAAACAGAGTGAAACCTAAAAATGAAAACGGTTACTGCAAACGAACGGTTTAACCTAGAAGAACGAAATTTGGTGAGCCAAGTGGTTTTGGTGTACTGATCATTACCTGAAAGAATCATCAATATTGTGTGAAAAAATATTTGCTTTCAGGCAACTCGAAATTTTTTGGAAGCTTGGCAACCCCTTTCCATCAAAGTGATTTTCGCCACTGTCTGCTTAGGGCTACATCAACAGCAAACAAACCATAGAGAGAGAACTTGAAACTGCTTTATTGTGTCAAGGTTCAAGGAGCTAGCACAAAATGTGTTTGATTTAGAGTTCCAAATACATGTATCCCTATAGGAGAAAACAGAGTGAAACCTAAAAATGAAAACGGTTACTGCAAACGAACGGTTTAACCTAGAAGAACGAAATTTGGTGAGCCAAGTGGTTTTGGTGTACTGATCATTACCTGAAAGAATCATCAAGATTGTGTGAAAAAATATTTGCTTTCAGGCAACTCGTAATTTTTTGGATGCTTGGCAACCCCTTCCAATCAAAGTGATTTTCGCCAGTCTCTGCTTAGGGCTACATCAACAGCAAACAAACCATAGAGATAGAACGTGAAACTGCTTTATTGTGTCAAGTGTCAAAGAGCTACCACAAACCGTGTTTGATTTAGAGTTCCAAATCCATGTATTCCTATAGGAGAAAACAGAGTGAAACCAAAAAATGAAAACGGTTACTGCAAACGAACGGTTTTACCAAGAAGAACAAAATTTGATGAACCAAGTGGTTTTGGTGTACTGATCATTACCTGAAAGAATCATCAAGATATGGTGAAAAAATATTTGCTGAGATTTCAGGCAACTCGTAGTTTTCTGCAAGCTTGGCAACCTTTTTCCATCAAAGTGATTTTTGCCAGTCTCTGCTTAGGGCTACATCAACAGCAAACAAATCATAGAGATAGAACTTGAAACTGCTTTATTGTGTCAAGTATGAAAGAGCTAGCACAAACCGTCTTTCATTTAGAGTTCCAAATACATGTATCCCTATAGGAGAAAACAGAGTGAAACCTAAAAATGAAAACGGTTACTGCAAACGAACGGTTTAACCTAGAAGAACGAAATTTGGTGAGCCAAGTGGTTTTGGTGTACTGATCATTACCTGAAAGAATCATCAAGATTGGGTGAAAAAATGTTTGCTGAGATTTCAGGCAACTCGTAGTTTTTTGGAAGCTTGGCAACCCCTTTCCATCAAAGTGATTTTCGCCAGTCTCTGCTTAGGGCTACATCAACAGCAAATAAACCATAGAGATAGAACTTGAAACTGCTTTATTGTGTCAAGTTTCAAAGAGCTAGCACAAACCGTGTTTGATTTAGAGTTCCAAATACATGTATCCCTATAGGAGAATACACAGTGAAACGTAAAAATGAAAACTATTACTGCAAACGAACGGATTAACCTACAAGAACGAAATTTGGTGAGCCAAGTGGATTTGGTGTACTGATCATTACCTGAAAGAATCTTCAAGATTGGGTGAAAAAATATTTGGTGAGATTTCAGGCAACTCGTAGTTTTTTGGAAGCTTGGCAAACCCTTTCCATCAAAGTGATTTTCGCCAGTCTCTGCTTAGGGCTACATCAACAGCCAACAAACCATAGAGATAGAACTTGAAACTGCTTTATTGTGTCAAGTTTCAAAGAGCTAGCACAAACCGTGTTTGATTTAGACTTCCAAATACATGTATCCCTATAGGAGAAAACAGAGTGAAACCTAAAAATGAAAACGGTTACTGCAAACGAACGGTTTAACCTAGAAAAACGAAATTTGGTGAGCCAAGTGGTTTTTGTGTACTGATCATTACCTGAAAGAATCATCAAGATTGGGTGAAAAAATGTTTGCTGAGATTTCAGGAAACTCGTAGTTTTTTGGAAGCTTGGCAACCCCTTTCCATCAAAGTGATTTTCGCCAGTCTCTGCGTAGGGCTACATCAACAGCAAACAAACCATAGAGATAGAACTTGAAACTCCTTTATTGTGTCAAGTTTCAAAGAGCTAGCACAAACCGTGTTTGATTTAGAGTTCCAAATACATGTATCCCTATAGGAGAATACAGAGTGAAACCTAAAAATGAAAACGGTTACTGCAAACGAACGGTTTAACCTAGAAGAACGAAATTTGGTGAGCCAAGTGGTTTTGGTGTACTGATCATTACCTGAAAGAATCATCAAGATTGGGTGAAAAAATGTTTGCTGAGATTTCAGGCAACTCGTAGTTTTTTGGAAGCTTGGCAACCCCTTTCCATTAAAGTGATTTTCGCCAGTCTCTGCTTAGGGCTACATCAACAGCAAATAAACCATAGAGATTGAACGTGAAACTGCTTTATTGTGTCAAGTTTCAAAGAGCTAGCACAAACCGTGTTTGATTTAGAGTTCCAAATACATGTATCCCTATAGGAGAAAACAGAGTGAAACCTAAAAATGAAAACGGTTACTGCAAACGAACGGTTTAACGTAGAAGAACGAAATTTGGTGAGCCAAGTGGTTTTGGTGTACTGATAATTTCCTGAAAGAATCATCAAGATTGGGTGAAAAAATGTTTGCTGAGATTTCAGGCAACTCGTAGTTGTTTGGAAGCTTGGCAACTCCTTTCCATCAAAGTGATTTTCGCCAGTCTCTGCTTAGGGCTACATCAATAGTAAACAAACCATAGAGATAGAATTTGAAACTGCTTTATTGTGTCAAGTTTCAAAGAGCTAGGACAAACCGTGTTTCATTTAGAGTTCCAAATACATGTATCCCTGTAGGAGAAAACAGAGTGAAACGTAAAAATGAAAACGGTTACTGGAAACGAACGGATTAACCTAGAAGAACGAAATTTGGTGAGCCAAGTGGTTTTGGTGTACTGATCATTACCTGAAAGAAACATCAAGATTGGGTGAAAAAATGTTTGCTGAGATTTCAGGCAACTCGTAGTTTTTTGGAAGCTTGGCAACCCCTTTCCATCAAAGTGATTTTCGTCAGTGTTTGCTTAGGCCTACATCAACAGCAAACAAACCATAGAGATAGAACTTGAACCTGCTTTATTGTGTCAAGTTTCAAAGAGCTATCACAAACCTTGTTTGATTTAGAGTTCCAAATACATGTATCCCTATAGGAGAAAACAGAGTGAAACCTAAAAATGAAAACGGTTACTGCAAACGAACGGTTTAACCTAGAAGAACGAAATTTGGTGAGCCAAGTGGTTTTGGTGTACTGATCATTACCTGAAAGAATCATCAAGATTGGGTGAAAAAATGTTTGCTGAGATTTCAGGCAACTCGTATTTTTTTGGAAGCTTGGCAACCCCTTTCCATTAAAGTGATTTTCGCCAGTCTCTGCTTAGGGCTACATCAACAGCAAATAAACCATAGAGATAGAACTTGAAACTGCTTTATTGTGTCAAGTTTCAAAGAGCTAGCACAAACCGTGTTTGATTTAGAGTTCCAAATACATGTATCCCTATAGGAGAAAACAGAGTGAAACGTAAAAATGAAAACGGTTACTGCAAACGAACGGATTAACCTAGAAGAACGAAATGTGGTGAGCCAAGTGGTTTTAATGTACTGATCATTACCTGAAAGTATCATCAAGATTGGGTGAAAAAATGTTTGCTGAGATTTCAGGCAACTCGTAGTTTTTGGAAGCTTGGCAACCGCTTTCCATCAAAGTGATTTTCGCCAGTCTCTGCTGGGGGCTACATCAACAGCAAACAAACCATAGAGATAGAACTTGAAACTGCTTTATTGTGTCAAGTTTCAAAGAGCTAGCACAAACCGTCTTTCATTTAGAGTTCCAAATACATGTATCCCTATAGGAGAAAAGAGAGTGAAACCTAAAAATGAAAACGGTTACTGCAAACGAACGGTTTAACCTAGAAGAACGAAATTTGGTGAGCCAAGTGGTTTTGGTGTACTGATCATTACCTGAAAGAATCATCAAGATTGGGTGAAAAAATGTTTGCTGAGATTTCAGGCAACTCGTAGTTTTTTGGAAGCTTGGCAACCCCTTTCCATCAAAGTGATTTTCGCCAGTCTCTGCTTAGGGCTACATCAACAGCAAACAAACCATAGAGATAGAACTTGAAACTGCTTTATTGTGTCAAGTTTCAAAGAGCTAGCACAAACCGTGTTTGATTTAGAGTTCCAAATACATGTATCCCTATAGGAGAAAACAGAGTGAAACCTAAAAATGAAAACGGTTACTGCAAACGAACGGTTTAACCTAGAGGAATGAAATTTGGTGAGCCAAGTGGTTTTGGTTTACTGATCATTACCTGAAAGAATCATCAAGATTGGGTGAAAAAATGTTTGCTGAGATTTCAGGCAACTCGTAGTTTTTTGGAAGCTTGGCAAACTTTTTCCATCAAAGTGATTTTCGCCACTCTCTGCTTAGGGCTACATCAACACCAAACAAACCATAGAGACAGAACTTGAAACTGCTTTATTGTGTCAAGTTTCAAAGAGCTAGCACAAACCGTGTTTGATTTAGAGTTCCAAATACATGTATCCCTATAGGAGAAAACAGAGTGAAACCTAAAAATGAAAACGGTTACTGCAAACGAACGGTTTAACCTAGAAGAACGAAATTTGGTGAGCAAAGTGGTTTTGGTGTACTGATCATTACCTGAAAGTATCATCAAGATTGGGTAAAAAAATGTTTGCTGAGATTTCAGGCAACTCGTAGTTTTTTTGAAGCTTGGCAATCCCTTTCCATCAAAGTGATTTTCACCAGTCTCTGCTTAGGGCTACATCAACAGCAAACAAACCATAGAGATAGAACTTGAAACTGCTTTATTGTGTCAAGTTTCAAAGAGCTAGCACAAACCGTGTTTGATTTAGAGTTCCAAATACATGTATCCCTATAGGAGAAAACAGAGTGAAACCTAAAAATGAAAACGGTTACTGCAAACGAACGGTTTAACCTAGAAGAACGAAATTTGGTTAGCCAAGTGGTTTCGGTGTACTGATCATTACCTGAAAGAATCATCAAGATTGGGTGAAAAATGTTTGCTGAAATTTCAGGCAACTCGTAGTTTTTTGGAAGCTTGGCAACCCCTTTCCATCAAAGTGATTTTCGCCAGTCTCTGCTTAGGGCTACATCAACAGCAAACAAACCATAGAGATAGAACTTGAAACTGCTTTATTGTGTCAAGTTTCAAAGAGCTAGCACAAACCGTGTTTGATTTAGAGTTCCAAATACATGTATCCCTGTTGGAGAAAACAGAGTGAAACGTAAAAATGAAAACGGTTACTGCAAAGAACGGATTAACCTAGAAGAACGAAATTAGGTGAGCCAAGTGGTTTTGGTGTACTGATCATTACCTGAAAGAATCATCAAGATTGGGTGAAAAAATGTTTGCTGAGATTTCAGGCAACTCGTAGTTTTTTGCAAGCTTGGCAACCCCTTTCCATCAAAGTGATTTTCGCCAGTGTCTGCTTAGGGCGACATCAACAGCAAACAAACCATAGAGATAGAACTTGAACCTGCTTTATTGTGTCAAGTTTCAAAGAGCTAGCACGAACCGTGTTTGATTTAGAGTTCCAAATACATGTATCCCTTTAGGAGAAAACAGAGTGAAACCTAAAAATGAAAACGGTTACTGCAAACGAACGGTTTAACCTAGGAGAATGAAATTTGGTGAGCCAAGTGGTTTTGGTGTACTGATCATTACCTGAAAGAAACATCAAGATTGGGTGAAAAAATGTTTGCTGAGATTTCAGGCAACTTGTAGTTTTTTGGAAGCTTGGCAACCCCTTTCCATTAAAGTGATTTTCGCCAGTCTCTGCTTAGGGCTACATCAACAGCAAATAAACCATAGAGATAGAACTTGAAACTGCTTTATTATGTCAAGTTTCAAAGAGCTAGCAATAACCGTGTTTGATTTAGAGTTCCAAATACATGTATCCCTATAGGAGAAAACAGAGTGAAACGTAAAAATGAAAACGGTTACTGCAAACGAACGGATTAACCTAGAAGAACGAAATGTGGTGAGCCAAGTGGTTTTAATGTACTGATCATTACCTGAAAGAATCATCAAGATTGGGTGAAAAAATGTTTGCTGAGATTTCAGGCAACTCGTAGTTTTTCGAAGCTTGGCAACCGCTTTCCATCAAAGTGATTTTCGCCAGTCTCTGCTTGGGGCTACATCAACAGCAAACAAACCATAGAGATAGAACTTGAAACTGCTTTATTGTGTCAAGTTTCAAAGAGCTAGTACAAACCGTCTGTCATTTAGAGTTCCAAATACATGTATCCCTATAGGAGAAAACAGGGTGAAACCAAAAAATGAAAACGGTTACTACAAATGAACGGTTTAACCTAGAAGAACGAAATTTGGTGAGCCAAGTGGTTTTGGTGTACTGATCATTACCTGAAAGAATCATCAAGATTGGGTGAAAAAATGTTTGCTGAGATTTCAGGCAACTCGTAGTTTTTTTGCAACATTGGCAACCCCTTTCCATCAAAGTGATTTTCGCCAGTCTCTACTTAGGGCTACATCAACAGCAAACAAACCATAGAGATAGAACTTGAAACTGCTTTATTGTGTCAAGTTTGAAAGAGCTAGCACAAACCGTCTTTCATTTAGAGTTCCAAATACATGTATCCCTATAGGAGAAAACAGAGTGAAAATTAAAAATGAAAACGGTTACTGCAAACGAACGGTTTAACCTAGAAGAAAGAAATTTGGTGAGCCAAGTGGTTTTGGTGTACTGATCATTACCTGAAAGAATCATCAAGATTCGGTGAAAAAATATTTGCTGAGATTTCAGGAAACTCGTAGTTTTTTGGAAGCTTGGCAACCCCTTTCCATTAAAGTGATTTTCGCCAGTCTCTGCTTAGGGCTACATCAACAGCAAACAAACCATAGAGATAGAACTTGAACCTGCTTTATTGTGTCAAGTTTCAAAGAGCTAGCACAAACCGTGTTTGATTTAGAGTTCCAAATACATGTATCCCTATAGGAGAAAACAGAGTGACACCTAAAAATGAAAACGGTTACTGCAAACGAACGGTTTAACCTAGAAGAATGAAATTTGGTGAGCCAAGTGGTTTTGTTTTACTGATCATTACCTGAAAGAATCATCAAAATTGGGTGAAAAAATGTTTGCTGAGATTTCAGGCAACTCGAATTTTTTTGGAAGCTTGGCAACCCCTTTCCATCAAAATGATTTTCGCCAGTCTCTGCTTAGGGCTACATTAACAGAAAACAAATCATAGAGATAGAACTTGAAACTGCTTTATTGTGTCAAGTTTCAAAGAGCTAGCACAAACCGTGTTTGATTTAGAGTTCCAAATACATGTATCCCTATAGGAGAAAAGAGAGTGAAACCTAAAAATGAAAACGGTTACTGCAAACGAACGGTTTAACCTAGAAGAACGAAATTTGGTGAGCCAAGTGGTTTTGGTATACTGATCATTACCTGAAAGAATCATCAAGATTGGGTGAAAAAATGTTTGCTGAGATTTCAGGCAACTCGTAGTTTTTTGGAAGCTTGGCAACCCCTTTCCATCAAAGTGATTTTCGCCAGTCTCTGCTTAGGGCTACATCAACAGCAAACAAACCATAGAGATAGAACTTGAAACTGCTTTATTGTGTCAAGTTTCAAAGAGCTAGCACAAACCGTGTTTGATTTAGAGTTCCAAATACATGTATCCCTATAGGAGAAAACAGAGTGAAACCTAAAAATGAAAACGGTTACTGCGAACGAACGGTTTAACCTAGAAGAACGAAATTTGGTGAGCCAAGTGGTTTTCGTGTACTGATCATTACCTGAAAGAATCATCAAGATTTGGTGAAAAAATGTTTGCTGAGATTTCAGACAACTCGTAGTTTTTTGCAAGCTTGGCAACCCCTTTCCATCAAAGTGATTTTCGCCAGTCTCTGCTTAGGGCTACATCAACAGCAAACAAACCAAAGAGATAGAACGTGAAACTGCTTTATTGTGTCAAGCTTCAACGAGCTAGCACAAACCGTGTTTGATTTAGAGTTCCAAATACATGTATCCCTATAGGAGAAAAGAGAGTGAAACCTAAAAATGAAAACGGTTACTGCAAACGAACGGTTTAACCTAGAAGAACGAAATTTGGTGAGCCAAGTGGTTTTGGTGTACTGATCATTACCGAAAGAATCATCAAGATTGGGTGAAAAAATGTTTGCTGAGATTTCAGGCAACTCGTAGTTTTTTGGAAGCTTGGCAAACCCTTTCCATCAAAGTGATTTTCGCCAGTCTCTGCTTAGGGCTACATCAACAGCAAACAAACCATAGAGATAGAACTTGAAACTGCTTTATTGTGTCAAGTTTCAAAGAGCTAGCACAAACCGTGTTTGATTTAGAGTTCCAAATACATGTATCCGTATAGGAGAAAACAGAGTGAAACCTAAAAATGAAAACGGTTACTGCGAACGAACGGTTTAACCTAGAAGAACGAAATAAGGCGAGCCAAGTGGTTTTGGTGTACTGATCATTACCTGAAAGAATCATCAAGATTGGGTGAAAAAATGTTTGCTAAGATTTCAGGCAATTCGTAGTTTTTTGCAAGCTTGGCAACCCCTTTCCATTAAAGTGATTTTCGCCAGTCTCTGCTTAGGGCTACATCAACAGCAAACAAACCATAGAGATAGAACTTGAAACTGCTTTATTGTGTCAAGTTTCAAAGAGCTAGCACAAAACGTTTTTGATTTAGAGTTCCAAATACATGTATCCCTATAGGAGAAAAGAGAGTGAAACCTAAAAATGAAAACGGTTACTGCAAACGAACGGTTTAACCTAGAAGAACGAAATTAGGCGAGCCAAGTGGTTTTGGTGTACTGATCATTACCTGAAAGTATCATCAAGATTGGGTGAAAAAATGTTTGCTGAGATTTCAGGCAACTCGTAGTTTTTTGCAAGCTTGGCAACCCCTTTCCATCAAAGTGATTTTCGCCAGTCTCTGCTTAGGGCTACATCAACAGCAAACAAACCATAGAGATAGAACTTGAAACTGCTTTATTGTGTCAAGTTTCAAAGAGCTAGCACAAACCGTGTTTGATTTAGAGTTCCAAATACATGTATCCCTATAGGAGAAAACAGAGTGAAACCTAAAAATGAAAACGGTTACTGCAAACGAACGGTTTAACCTAGAAGAACGAAATTTGGTGAGCCAAGTGGTTTTGGTGTACTGATCATTACCTGAAAGAATCATCAAGATTGGGTGAAAAAATGTTTGCTGAGATTTCAGGCAACTCGTAGTTTTTTGGAAGCTTGGCAACCCCTTTCCATCAAAGTGATTTTCGCCAGTCTCTGCTTAGGGCTACATCAACAGCAAATAAACCATAGAGATAGAACTTGAAACTGCTTTATTGTGTCAAGTTTCAAAGAGCTAGCACAAACCGTGTTTGATTTAGAGTTCCAAATACATGTATCCCTATAGGAGAAAACAGAGTGAAACGTAAAAATGAAAACGGTTACTGCAAACGAACGGATTAACCTAGAAGAACAAAATGTGGTGAGCCAAGTGGTTTTAATGTACTGATCATTACCTGAAAGAATCATCAAGATTGGGTGAAAAAATGTTTGCTGAGATTTCAGGCAACTCGTAGTTTTAAAGCTTGGCAACCGCTTTCCATCAAAGTGATTTTCGCCAGTCTCTCCTTGGGGCTACATCAGCAGCAAACAAACCATAGAGATAGAACTTGAAACTGCTTTATTGTGTCAAGTTTCAAAAAGCTAGCACAAACCGTGTTTGATTTAGAGTTTCAAATACATGTATCCCTATAGGAGAACAGAGAGTGAAACCTAAAAATGAAAACGGTTACTGCAAACGAACGGTTTAACCTAGAAGAACGAAATTTGGTGAGCCAAGTGGTTTTGGTGTACTGTTCATTTCCTGAAAGAATCATCAAGATTGGGTGAAAAAATGTTTGCTGAGATTTCAGGCAACTCGTAGTTTTTTGCAAGCTTGGCAACCCCTTTCCATCAAAGTGATTTTCGCCAGTCTCTGCTTAGGGCTACATCAACAGCAAACAAACCATAGAGATAGAACTTAAAACTGCTTTATTGTGTCAAGTTTCAAAGAGCTAGAACAAACCGTGTTTGATTTAGAGTTCCAAATACATGTATCCCTATACGAGAAAAAAGAGAGAAGCCTAAAAATGAAAACGGTTACTGGAAACGAACGGTTTAACCTAGAAGAACGAAATTTGGTTAGCCAAGTGGTTTTTCTGTACTGATCATTACCTGAAAGAATCATCAAGATTGGGTGAAAAAATGTTTGCTGAGATTTCAGGCAACTCGTAGTTTTTTGCAAGCTTGGCAACCCCTTTCCATCAAAGTGATTTTCGCCAGTCTCTGCTTAGGGCTACATCAACAGCAAACAAACCATAGAGATAGAACTTGAAACTGCTTTATTGTGTCAAGTTTCAAAGAGCTAGCACAAACCGTGTTTGATTTAGAGTTCCAAATACATGTATCCCTATAGGAGAAAACAGAGTGAAACCTAAAAATGAAAACGGTTACTGCGAACGAACGGTTTAACCTAGAAGAACGAAATTTGGTGAGCCAAGTGGTTTTGGTGTACTGATCATTACCTGAAAGAATCATCAAGATTGGGTGAAAAAATGTTTGCTGAGATTTCTGACAACTCGTAGTTTTTTGCAAGCTTGGCAACCCCTTTCCATCAAAGTGATTTTCGCCAGTCTCTGCTTAGGGCTACATCAACAGCAAACAAACCAAAGAGATAGAACGTGAAACTGCTTTATTGTGTCAAGTTTCAAAGAGCTAGCACAAACCGTGTTTGATTTAGAGTTCCAAATACATGTATCCCTATAGGAGAAAAGAGAGTGAAACCTAAAAATGAAAACGGTTACTGCAAACGAACGGTTTAACCTAGAAGAACGAAATTTGGTGAGCCAAGTGGTTTTGGTGTACAGATCATTACCGAAAGAATCATCAAGATTGGGTGAAAAAATGTTTGCTGAGATTTCAGGCAACTCGTAGTTTTTTGGAAGCTTGGCAAACCCTTTCCATCAAAGTGATTTTCGCCAGTCTCTGCTTAGGGCTACATCAACAGCAAACAAACCATAGAGATAGAACTTGAAACTGCTTTATTGTGTCAAGTTTCAAAGAGCTAGCACAAACCGTGTTTGATTTAGAGTTCCAAATACATGTATCCGTATAGGAGAAAACAGAGTGAAACCTAAAAATGAAAACGGTTACTGCGAACGAACGGTTTAACCTAGAAGAACGAAATAAGGCGAGCCAAGTGGTTTTGGTGTACTGATCATTACCTGAAAGAATCATCAAGATTGGGTGAAAAAATGTTTGCTAAGATTTCAGGCAATTCGTAGTTTTTTGCAACATTGGCAACCCCTTTCCATCAAAGTGATTTTCGCCAGTCTCTGCTTAGGGCTACATCAACAGCAAACAAACCAAAGAGATAGAACTTGAAACTGCTTTATTGTGTCAAGTTTCAAAGAGCTAGCACAAAACGTTTTTGATTTAGAGTTCCAAATACATGTATCCCTATAGGAGAAAAGAGAGTGAAACCTAAAAATGAAAACGGTTACTGCAAACGAACGGTTTAACCTAGAAGAACGAAATTAGGCGAGCCAAGTGGTTTTGGTGTACTGATCATTACCTGAAAGTATCATCAAGATTGGGTGAAAAAATGTTTGCTGAGATTTCAGGCAACTCGTAGTTTTTTGCAAGCTTGGCAACCCCTTTCCATCAAAGTGATTTTCGCCAGTCTCTGCTTAGGGCTACATCAACAGCACGAGATAGAACTTGAAACTGCTTTATTGTGTCAAGTTTCAAAGAGCTAGCACAAACCGTGTTTGATTTAGAGTTCCAAATACATGTATCCCTATAGGAGAAAACAGAGTGAAACCTAAAAATGAAAACGGTTACTGCAAACGAACGGTTTAACCTAGAAGAACGAAATTTGGTGAGCCAAGTGGTTTTGGTGTACTGATCATTACCTGAAAGAATCATCAAGATATGGTGAAAAAATGTTTGCTAAGATTTCAGGCAACTCGTAGTTTTTTGAAAGCTTGGCAACCCCTTTTCATCAAAGTGATTTTCACCAGTCTCTGCTTAGGGCTACATCAACAGCAAACAAACCATAGAGATAGTACTTGAAACTGCTTTATTGTGTCAAATTTCAAAGAGCTAGCATAAACTGTGTTTCATTTAGAGTTCCAAATACATGTATCCCTATAGGAGAAAACAGAGTGAAACCTAAAAATGAAAACGGTTACTGCAAACGAACGGTTTAACCTAGAAGAACGAAATTTGGTGAGCCAAGTGGTTTTGGTGTACTGATCATTACCTGAAAGAATCATCAAGATTGGGTTAAAAAATGTTTGCTGAGATTTCAGGCAACTCGTAGTTTTTTGGAAGCTTGGCAACCCCTTTCCATCAAAGTGATTTTCGCCATTCTCTGCTTAGGGCTACATCAACAGCAAACAAACCATAGAGATAGAACTTGAAACTGCTTTATTGTGTCAAGTTTCAAAGAGCTAGCACAAACCGTGTTTGATATAGAGTTCCAAATACATGTATCCCTATAGTAGAAAACAGAGTGAAACCTAAAAATGAAAACGGTTACTGCAAACGAACGGTTTAAACTAGAAGAACGAAATTTGGTGAGCCAAGTGGTTTTGGTGTACTGATCATTACCTGACAGAATCATCAAGATTGGGTGAAAAAATGTTGGCTGAGATTTCAGGCAACTCGTAGTTTTTTGGAAGCTTGGCAACCCCTTTCCATCAAAGTGATTTTCGCCAGTCTCTGCTTAGGGCTACATCAACAGCAAACAAACCATAGAGATAGAACTTGAAACTGCTTTATTGTGTCAAGTTTCAAAGAGCTAGCACAAACCGTGTTTGATTTAGAGTTCCAAATACATGTATCCCTATAGGAGAAAACAGAGTGAAACCTAAAAATGAAAACGGTTACTGCAAACGAACGGTTTAACCTAGAAGAACGAAATTTGGTGAGCCAAGTGGTTTTGGTGTACTGATCATTACCTGAAAGAATCATCTAGATATGGTGAAAAAATGTTTGCTGAGATTTCAGGCAACTCGTAGTTTTTTGAAAGCTTGGCAACCCCTTTCCATCAAAGTGATTTTCGCCAGTCTCTGCTTAGGGCTACATCAACAGCAAACAAACCATAGAGATAGAACTTGAAACTGCTTTATTGTGTCAAGTTTCAAAGAGCTAGTACAAACCGTGTTTGATTTAGAGTTCCAAATACATGTATCCCTATAGGAGAAAACAGAGTGAAACCTAAAAATGAAAACGGTTACTGCAAACGAACGGTTTAACCTAGAAGAACGATATTTGGTGAGCCAAGTGGTTTTGGTGTACTGATCATTACCTGAAAGAATCCTCAAGATTGGGTGAAAAAATGTTTGCTGAGATTTCAGGCAACTCGTAGTTTTTTGGAAGCTTGGCAACCCCTTTCCATCAAAGTGATTTTTGCCAGTCTCTGCTTAGGGCTACATCAACAGCAAACAAACCATAGAGATAGTACTTGAAACTGCTTTATTGTGTCAAATTTCAAAGACCTAGCACAAACTGTGTTTCATTGAGAGTTCCAAATACATGTATCCCTATAGGAGAAAACAGAGTGAAACCTAAAAATGAAAACGGTTACTGCAAACGAACGGATTAACCTAGAAGAACGAAATTTGGTGAGCCAAGTGGTTTTGGTGTACTGATCATTACCTGAAAGAATCATCAAGATATGTGGAAAAAATGTTTGCTGAGATTTCAGGCAACTCGTAGTTTTTTGGAAGCTTGGCAACCCCTATCCATCAAAGTGATTTTCGCCAGTCTCTGCTTAGGGCTACATCAACAGCAAACAAACCATAGAGATAGAACTTGAAACTGCTTTATTGTGTAAAGTTTGAACGAGCTAGCACAAACCGTGTTTGATTTAGAGTTCCAAATACATGTATCACTATAGGAGAAAACAGAGTGAAACCTAAAAATGAAAACGGTTACTGCAAACGAACGGTTTAACCTAGAAGAACGAAATTTGGTGAGCCAAGTGGTTTTGGTGTACTGATCATTACCTGAAAGAATCATCAAGATTGGGTGAAAAAATGTTTGCTGAGATTTCAGGCAACTCGTAGTTTTTTGGAAGCTTGGCAACCCCTTTCAATCAAAGTAATTTTCGTCAGTCTCTGCGTAGGGCTACATCAACAGCAAACAAACCATAGAGATAGAACTTGAAACTGCTTTATTGTGTCAAGTTTCAAAGAGCTAGCAAAAACCGTGTTTGATTTAGAGTTCCAAACACATGTATCCCTGTAGGAGAAAACAGAGTGAAACTTAAAAATGAAAACGGTTACTGCGAACGAACGGTTTAACCTAGAAGAACGAAATTTGGTGAGCCAAGTGGTTTTGGTGTACTGATCATTACCTGAAAGAATCATCAAGATTGGGTGAAAAAATGTTTGCTGAGATTTCAGGCAACTCGTAGTTTTTTGGAAGCTTGGCAACCCCTTTCCATCAAAGTGATTTTCGCCACTCTCTGCTTAGGGCTACATCAACAGCAAACAAACCATAGAGATAGTACTTGAAACTGCTTTATTGTGTCAAGTTTCAAAGAGCTAGTACAAACCGTCTGTCATTTAGAGTTCCAAATACATGTATCCCTATAGGAGAAAAAAGAGTGAAACAAAATAATGAAAACGGTTACTGAAAACGAACGGTTTAACCTAGAACAACGAAATTTGGTGAGCCAAGTGGTTTTGGTGTACTGATCATTACCTGAAAGAATCATCAAGATATGGTTTAAAAATGTTTGTTGAGATTTCAGGCAACTCGTAGTTTTTTGCAACATTGGCAACCCCTTTCCATCAAAGTGATTTTCACCAGTCTCTGCTTAGGGCTACATCAACAGCAAACAAACCATAGAGATAGAACTTGAAAGTGCTTTATTGTTTCAAGTTTCAAAGAGCTAGCACAAACCGTGTTTGATTTAGAGTTCCAAATTCATGTATCCCTATAGGAGAAAACAGAGTGAAACCTAAAAATGAAAACGGTTACTGCAAACGAACGGTTTAACCTTGAAGAACGAAATTTGGTGAGCCAAGTGGTTTTGGTGTACTGATCATTACCTGAAAGAATCATCAAGATTGGGTGAAAAAATGTTTGCTGACATTTCAGGCAACTCGTAGTTTTTTGGAAGCTTGGCAACCCCTTTCCATCAAAGTGATTTTCGCCAGTCTCTGCTTAGGGCTACATCAACAGCAAACAAACCATAGAGATCGAACTTGATACTGCTTTATTTTGTCATGTTTCAAAGAGCTAGTACAAACCGTCTGTCATTTAGAGTTCCAAATACATTTATCCCTATAGGAGAAAACAGAGTGAAACAAAATAATGAAAACGGTTACTGCAAACGAACGGTTTAACCTAGAAGAACGAAATTTGGTGAGCCAAGTGGTTTTGGTGTACTGATCATTACCTGAAAGAATCATCAAGATTGGGTGAAAAAATGTTTGCTGAGATTTCAGGCAACTCGTAGTTTTTTGGAAGCTTGGCAACCCCTTTCCATCAAAGTGATTTTCGGCAGTCTCTGCTTAGGGCTACATCAACAGCAAACAAACCATAGAGATAGAACTTGAAACTGCTTTATTGTGTCAAGTTTCAAAGAGCTAGCACAAACCGTGCTTGATTTAGAGTTCCAAATACATGTATCCCTATAGGAGAAAACAGAGTGAAACCAAAAAATGAAAACGGTTACTGCAAACGAACGGTTTAACCTAGAAGAACGAAATTTGGTGAGCCAAGTGGTTTTGGTGTACTGATCATTACCTGAAAGAATCATCAAGATATGGTGAAAAAATGTTTGCTGAGATTTCAGGCAACTCGTAGTTTTTTGCAACATTGGCAACCCCTTTCCATCAAAGTGATTTTCGCCAGTTTCTGCTTAGGGCTACATCAACAGCAAACAAAGCATAGAGATAGAACTTGAAACTGCTTTATTGTGTCAAGTTTCAAAGAGCTAGCACAAACCGTGCTTGATTTAGAGTTCCAAATACATGTATCCCTATAGGAGAAAACAGAGTGAAACCTAAAAATGTAAACGGTTACTGCAAACGAACGGTTTAACCTAGTAGATAGAAATTTGGTGAGCCAAGTGGTTTTGGTGTACTAATCATTACCTGGAAGAATCATCAAGATTGGGTGAAAAAATATTTGCTGAGATTTCAGGAAATTCGTAGTTTTTTGGAAGCTTGGCAACCCCTTTCCATCAAAGTGATTTTCGCCAGTCGCTGCTTAGGGGTACATCAACAGCAAACAAACCATAGAGATAGAACTTGAAACTGCTTTATTGTGTCAAGTTTGAAAGAGCTAGCACAAACCGTGTTTGATTTAGAGTTCCAAATACATGTATCCCTATAGGAGAAAACAGAGTGAAACCTAAAAATGAAAACGGTTACTGCAAACGAACGGTTTAACCTAGAAGAACGAAATTTGGTGAGCCAAGTGGTTTTGGTGTACTGATCATTACCTGAAAGAATCATCAAGATTGGGTGAAAAAATGTTTGCTGAGATTTCAGGCAACTCGTAGTTTTTTGCAACATTGGCAACCCCTTTCCATCAAAGTGATTTTCGCCAGTTTCTGCTTAGGGCTACATCAACAGCAAACAAACCATAGAGATAGAACTTGAAACTGCTTTATTGTGTCAAGTTTCAAAGAGCTAGCACAAACCGTGCTTGATTTAGAGTTCCAAATACATGTATCCCTATAGGAGAAAACAGAGTGAAACCTAAAAATGAAAACGGTTACTGCGAACGAACGGTTTAACCTAGAAGAACGAAATTTGGTGAGCCAAGTGGTTTTGGTGTACTGATCATTACCTGACAGAATCATCAAGATTGGGTGAAAAAATGTTTGCTGAGATATCTGGCAACTCGTAGTTTTTTGGAAGCTTGGCAACCCCTTTCCATCAAAGTGATTTTCGGCAGTCTCTGCTTAGGGCTACATCAACAGCAAACAAACCATAGAGATAGAACTTGAAACTGCTTTATTGTGTCAAGTTTCAAAGAGCTAGCACAAACCGTGCTTGATTTAGAGTTCCAAATACATGTATCCCTATAGGAGAAAACAGAGTGAAACCAAAAAATGAAAACGGTTACTGCAAACGAACGGTTTAACCTAGAAGAACGAAATTTGGTGAGCCAAGTGGTTTTGGTGTACTGATCATTACCTGAAAGAATCATCAAGATATGGTGAAAAAATGTTTGCTGAGATTTCAGGCAACTCGTAGTTTTTTAAAAGCTTGGCAACCCCTTTCCATCCAAGTGATTTTCGCCAGTCTCTGCTTAGGGCTACATCAACAGCAAACAAACCATAGAGATAGAACTTGAAACTGCTTTATTGTGTCAAGTTTCAAAGAGCTAGTACAAACCGTCTGTCATTTAGAGTTCAAAATACATGTATCCCTATAGGAGAAAACAGAGTGAAACCTAAAAATGAAAACGGTTTCTGCAAACGAACGGTTTAACCTAGAAGAACGAAATTTGGTGAGCCAAGTGGTTTTGGTGTACTGATCATTACCTGAAAGAATCATCAAGATATGGTGAAAAGATGTTTTCTGACATTTCAGGCAACTCGTAGTTTTTTGGAAGCTTGGCAACCCCTTTCCATCAAAGTGATTTTAGCCAGTCTCTGCTTAGGGCTACATCAACAGCAAACAAACCATAGAGATAGAACTTGAAACTGCTTTATTGTGTCAAGTTTCAAAGAGCTAGCACAAACCGTGTTTGATTTAGAGTTCCAAATACATGTATCCCTATAGGAGAAAACAGAGTGAAACCTAAAAATGAAAACGGTTACTGCAAACGAACGGTTTAACCTAGAAGAACGAAATTTAGTGAGCCAAGTGGTTTTGGTGTACTGATCATTACCTGAAAGAATCATCAAGATATGGTGAAAAGATGTTTGCTGAGATTTCAGGCAACTCGTAGTTTTTTGGAAGCTTGGCAACCCCTTTCCATCAAAGTGATTTTCGCCAGTCTCTGCTTAGGGCTACAACAACAGCAAACAAACCATAGAGATAGAAATTGAAACTGCTTTATTGTGTCAAGTTTCAAAGAGCTAGCACAAACCGTGTTTGATTTAGAGTTCCAAATACATGTATCCCTATAGGAGAAAACAGAGTGAAACCTAAAAATGAAAACGGTTACTGCAAACGAACGGTTTAACCTATAAGAACGAAATTTGGTGAGCCAAGTGGTTTTGGTGTACTGATCATTACCTGAAAGAATCATCAAGATATGGTGAAAAGATGTTTGCTGACATTTCAGGCAACTCGTAGTTTTTTGGAAGCTTGGCAACCCCTTTCCATCAAAGTGATTTTCGCCAGTCTCTGCTTAGGGCTACATCAACAGCAAACAAACCATAGAGATAGAACTTGAAACTGCTTTATTGTGTCAAGTTTCAAAGAGCTAGCACAAACCGTGTTTGATTTAGAGTTCCAAATACATGTATCCCTATAGGAGAAAACAGAGTGAAACCTAAAAATGAAAACGGTTACTGCAAACGAACGGTTTAACCTAGAAGAACGAAATTTGGTGAGCCAAGTGGTTTTGGTGTACTGATCATTCCCTGAAAGAATCATCAAGATATGGTGAAAAGATGTTTGCTGATATTTCAGGCAACTCGTAGTTTTTTGGAAGCTTGGCAACCCCTTTCAATCTAAGTGATTTTCGCCAGTCTCTGCTTAGGGCTACATCAACAGCAAACAAACCATAGAGATAGAACTTGAAACTGCTTTATTGTGTCAAGTTTCAAAGAGCTAGCACAAACCGTGTTTGATTTAGAGTTCCAAATACATGTATCCCTATAGGAGAAAACAGAGTGAAACCTAAAAATGAAAACGATTACTGCAAACGAACGGTTTAACCTAGAAGAACGAAATTTGGTGAGCCAAGTGGTTTTGGTGTACTGATCATTACCTGAAAGAATCATGAAGATTGGGTGAAAAAATGTTTGCTGAGATTTCAGGCAACTCGTAGTTTTTTAAAAGCTTGGCAACCCCTTTCCATCAAAATGATTTTCGCCAGTCTCTACTTAGGGCTACATCAACAGCAAACAAACCATAGAGATAGAACTTGAAACTGCTTTATTGTGTCAAGTTTCAAAGAGCTAGTACAAACCGTCTGTCATTTAGAGTTCCAAATACATGTATCCTTATAGGAGAAAACAGAGTGAAACGTAAAAATGAAAACGGTTACTGCAAACGAACGGTTTAACCTAGAAGAACGAAACTTGAGTAGCCAAGTGGTTTTGGTGTACTGATCATTACCTGAAAGAATCATCAAGATTGGGTGAAAAAATGTTTGCTGAGATTTCAGGCAACTCGTAGTTTTTTGGAAGCTTGGCAACCCCTTTCCATCAAAGTGATTTTCGCCAGTCTCTGCTTAGGGCTACATCAACAGCAAACAAACCATAGAGATAGAACTTGAAACTGCTTAATTGTGTCAAGTTTCAAAGAGCTAGCACAAACCGTGTTTGATTTAGAGTTCCAAATACATGTATCCCTATAGGAGAAAACAGAGTGAAAATTAAAAATGAAAACGGTTACTGCAAACGAACGGTTTAACATAGAAGAACAAAATTTGGTGAGCCAAGTGGTTTTGGTGTACTGATCATTACCTGAAAGAATCATCAAGATTGGGTGAAAAAATGTTTGCTGAGATTTCAGGCAACTCGTAGTTTTTTGGAAGCTTGGCAACCCCTTTCCATCAAAGTGATTTTCGCCAGTCTCTGCTTAGGGCTACATCAACAGCAAACAAACCATAGAGATAGAACTTGAAACTGCTTTATTGTGTCAAGTTTCATGGAGCTAGTACAAACCGTCTTTCATTTACAGTTCCAAATA
This sequence comes from Ictidomys tridecemlineatus, assembly GCF_052094955.1. Lineage (NCBI taxonomy): Eukaryota > Metazoa > Chordata > Mammalia > Rodentia > Sciuridae > Ictidomys > Ictidomys tridecemlineatus. The sequence continues at coordinate 22,209 of NW_027522743.1, forward strand.
CATGTATCCCTATAGGAGAAAACAGAGTGAAACCTAAAAATGAAAACGGTTACTGCGAACGAAAGGTTTAACCGAGAAGAACGAAATTTGGTGAGCCAGTGGTTTTGGAGTACTGATCATTACCTGAAAGAATCATCAAGATTGGGTGAAAAAATGTTTGCTGAGATTTCAGGCAACTCGTAGTTTTTTAAAAGCTTGGCAACCCCTTTCCATCAAAGTGATTTTCGCCAGTCTCTGCTTAGGGCTACATCAACAGCAAACAAACCATAGAGATAGAACTTGAAACTGCTTTATTGAGTCAAGTTTCAAAGAGCTAGTACAAACCGTCTGTGATTTAGAGTTCAAAATACATGTATCCCTATAGGAGAAAACAGAGTGAAACCTAAAAATGAAAACGGTTACTGCAAACGAACGGTTTAACCTAGAAGAACGAAATTTGATTAGCCAAGTGGTTTTGGTGTACTGATCATTACCTGAAAGAATCATCAAGATTGGGTGAAAAAATGTTTGCTGAGATTTCAGGCAACTCGTAGTTTTTTGGAAGCTTGGCAACCCCTTTCGATCAAAGTGATTTTCACCAGTCTCTGCTTAGGGCTACATCAACAGCAAACAATCCATAGAGATAGTACTTGAAACTGCTTTATTGTTTCAAGGTTCAAAGAGCTAGCACAAACCGTGTTTGATTTAGAGTTCCAAATACATGTATCCCTATAGGAGAAAACAGAGTGAAACCTGAAAATGAAAACGGTTACTGCAAACGAACGGCTTAACATAGAAGAACGAAATTTGGTGAGCCAAGTGGTTTTGGTGTACTGATCATTACCTGAAAGAATCATCAAGATATGGTGAAAAGATGTTTGCTGAGATTTCAGGCAACTCGTAGTTTTTTGGAAGCTTGGCAACCCCTTTCCATCAAAGTGATTTTCGCCAGTCTCTGCTTAGGGCTACATCAACAGCAAACAAACCATAGAGATAGAACTTGAAACTGCTTTATTGTGTCAAGTTTCAAAGAGCTAGCACAAACCGTGTTTGATTTAGAGTTCCAAATACATGTATCCCTATAGGAGAAAACAGAGTGAAACCTAAAAATGAAAACGGTTACTGCAAACGAACGGTTTAACCTAGAAGAACGAAATTTGGTGAGCCAAGTGGTTTTGGTGTACTGATCATTACCTGAAAGAATCATCAAGATTGGGTGAAAAAATGTTTGCTGAGATTTCAGGCAACTCGTAGTTTTTTAAAAGCTTGGCAACCCCTTTCCATCAGAATGATTTTCACAAGTCTCTACTTAGGGCTACATCAACAGCAAACAAACCATAGAGATAGAACTTGAAACTGCTTTATTGTGTCAAGTTTCAAAGAGCTAGTACAAACCGTCTGTCATTTAGAGTTCCAAATACATGTATCCTTATAGGAGAAAACAGAGTGAAACCTAAAAATGAAAACGGTTACTGCAAACGAACGGTTTAACCTAGAAGAACGAAATTTGAGTAGCCTAGTGGTTTTGGTGTACTGATCATTACCTGAAAGAATCATCAAGATTGGGTGAAAAAATGTTTGCTGAGATTTCAGGCAACTCATAGTTTTTTGGAAGCTTGGCAACCCCTTTCCATCAAAGTGATTTTCGCCAGTCTCTGCTTAGGGCTACATCAACAGCAAATAAACCATAGAGATAGAACTTGAAACTGCTTTATTGTGTCAAGTTTCAAAGAGCTAGCACAAACCGTGTTTGATTTAGATTTCCAAATACATGTATCCCTATAGGAGAAAACAGAGTGAAACCTAAAAATGAAAACGGTTACTGCAAATGAACGGTTTAACTTAGAAGAACGAAATTTGGTGAGCCAAGTGGTTTTGGTGTACTGATCATTACCTGAAAGAATCATCAAGATTGGGTGAAAAAATGTTTGCTGAGATTTCAGGCAACACGTAGTTTTTTGGAAGCTTGGCAACCCCTTTCCATCAAAGTGATTTTCGCCAGTCTCTGCTTAGGGCTACATCAACAGCAAACAAACCATAGAGATAGAACTTGAAACTGCTTTATTGTGTCAAGTTTCAAAGAGATAGCACAAACCGTGTTTGATTTAGAGTTCCAAATACATGTATCCCTATAGGAGAAAACAGAGTGAAACCTAAAAATGAAAACGGTTACTGCAAACGAACGGTTTAACTTAAAAGAACGAAATTTGGTGAGCCAAGTGGTTTTGGTGTACTGATCATTACCTGAAAGAATCATCAAGATTGGGTGAAAAAATGTTTGCTGAGATTTCAGGCAACTCGTAGTTTTTTGGAAGCTTGGCAACCCCTTTCCATCAAAGTGATTTTCGCCAGTCTCTGCTTAGGGCTACATCAACAGCAAACAAACCATAGAGATAGAACTTGAAACTGCTTTATTGTGTCAAGTTTCAAAGAGCTAGCACAAACCGTGTTTGATTTAGAGTTCCAAATACATGTATCCCTATAGGAGAAAACAGAGTGAAACCTAAAAATGAAAACGGTTACTGCAAACGAACGGTTTAACCTAGAAGAACGAAATTTGGTGAGCCAAGTGGTTTTGGTGTACTGATCATTACCTGAAAGAATCATCAAGATATGGTGAAAAGATGTTTGCTGAGATTTCAGGCAACTCGTAGTTTTTTGGAAGCTTGGCAACCCCTTTCCATCAAAGTGATTTTCGCCAGTCTCTGCTTAGGGCTACATCAACAGCAAACAAACCATAGAGATAGAAATTGAAACTGCTTTATTGTGTCTAGTTTCAAAGAGCTAGCACAAACCGTGTTTGATTTAGAGTTCCAAATACATGTATCCCTATAGGAGAAAACAGAGTGAAACCTAAAAATGAAAACGGTTACTGCAAACGAACGGTTTAACCTAGAAGAACGAAATTTGGTGAGCCAAGTGGTTTTGGTGTACTGATCATTACCTGAAAGAATCATCAAGATATGGTGAAAAGATGTTTGCTGACATTTCAGGCAACTCGTAGTTTTTTGGAAGCTTGGCAACCCCTTTCCATCAAAGTGATTTTCGCCAGTCTCTGCTTAGGGCTACATCAACAGCAAACAAACCACAGAGATAGAACTTGAAACTGCTTTATTGTGTCAAGTTTCAAAGAGCTAGCACAAACCGTGTTTGATTTAGAGTTCCAAATACATGTATCCCTATAGGAGAAAACAGAGTGAAAATTAAAAATGAAAACGGTTACTGCAAACGAACGGTTTAACCTAGAAGAACGAAATTTGGTGAGCCAAGTGGTTTTGGTGTACTGATCATTACCTGAAAGAATCATCAAGATATGGTGAAAAGATGTTTGCTGATATTTCAGGCAACTCGTAGTTTTTTGGAAGCTTGGCAACCCCTTTCAATCAAAGTGATTTTCGCCAGTCTCTGCTTAGGGCTATATCAACAGCAAACAAACATAGAGATAGAACTTGAAACTGCTTTATTGTGTCAAGTTTCAAAGAGCTAGCACAAACCGTGTTTGATTTAGAGTTCCAAATACATGTATCCCTATAGGAGAAAACAGAGTGAAACCTAAAAATGAAAACGATTACTGCAAACGAACGGTTTAACCTAGAAGAACGAAATTTGGTGAGCCAAGTGGTTTTGGTGTACTGATCATTACCTGAAAGAATCATGAAGATTGGGTGAAAAAATGTTTGCTGAGATTTCAGGCAACTCGTAGTTTTTTAAAAGCTTGGCAACCCCTTTCCATCAAAATGATTTTCGCCAGTCTCTACTTAGGGCTACATCAACAGCAAACAAACCATAGAGATAGAACTTGAAACTGCTTTATTGTGTCAAGTTTCAAAGAGCTAGTACAAACCGTCTGTCATTTAGAGTTCCAAATACATGTATCCTTATAGGAGAAAACAGAGTGAAACGTAAAAATGAAAACGGTTACTGCAAACGAACGGTTTAACCTAGAAGAACGAAACTTGAGTAGCCAAGTGGTTTTGGTGTACTGATCATTACCTGAAAGAATCATCAAGATTGGGTGAAAAAATGTTTGCTGAGATTTCAGGCAACTCGTAGTTTTTTGGAAGCTTGGCAACCCCTTTCCATCAAAGTGATTTTCGCCAGTCTCTGCTTAGGGCTACATCAACAGCAAACAAACCATAGAGATAGAACTTGAAACTGCTTAATTGTGTCAAGTTTCAAAGAGCTAGCACAAACCGTGTTTGATTTAGAGTTCCAAATACATGTATCCCTATAGGAGAAAACAGAGTGAAAATTAAAAATGAAAACGGTTACTGCAAACGAACGGTTTAACTTAGAAGAACAAAATTTGGTGAGCCAAGTGGTTTTGGTGTACTGATCATTACCTGAAAGAATCATCAAGATTGGGTGAAAAAATGTTTGCTGAGATTTCAGGCAACTCGTAGTTTTTTGGAAGCTTGGCAACCCCTTTCCATCAAAGTGATTTTCGCCAGTCTCTGCTTAGGCTACATCAACAGCAAACAAACCATAGAGATAGAACTTGAAACTGCTTTATTGTGTCAAGTTTCAAAGAGCTAGTACAAACCGTCTTTCATTTACAGTTCCAAATACATGTATCCCTATAGGAGAAAACAGAGTGAAACCTAAAAATGAAAACGGTTACTGCAAATGAACGGTTTAACTTAGAAGAACGAAATTTGGTGAGCCAAGTGGTTTTGGTGTACTGATCATTACCTGAAAGAATCATCAAGATTGGGTGAAAAAATGTTTGCTGAGATTTCAGGCAACACGTAGTTTTTTGGAAGCTTGGCAACCCCTTTCCATCAAAGTGATTTCGCCAGTCTCTGCTTAGGGCTACATCAACAGCAAACAAACCATAGAGATAGAACTTGAAACTGCTTTATTGTGTCAAGTTTCAAAGAGCTAGCACAAACCGTGTTTGATTTAGAGTTCCAAATACATGTATCCCTATAGGAGAAAACAGAGTGAAACCTAAAAATGAAAACGGTTACTGCAAACGAACGGTTTAACTTAAAAGAACGAAATTTGGTGAGCCAAGTGGTTTTGGTGTACTGATCATTACCTGAAAGAATCATCAAGATTGGGTGAAAAATGTTTGCTGAGATTTTCAGGCAACTCGTAGTTTTTTGGAAGCTTGGCAACCCCTTTCCATCAAAGTGATTTTAGCCAGTCTCTGCTTAGGGCTACATCAACAGCAAACAAACCATAGAGATAGAACTTGAAACTGCTTTATTGTGTCAAGTTTCAAAGAGCTAGCACAAACCGTGTTGATTTAGAGTTCCAAATACATGTATCCCTATAGGAGAAACAGAGTGAAACCTAAAAATGAAAACGGTTACTGCAAACGAACGGTTTAACCTAGAAGAACGAAATTTGGTGAGCCAAGTGGTTTTGGTGTACTGATCATTACCTGAAAGAATCATCAAGATATGGTGAAAAGATGTTTGCTGAGATTTCAGGCAACTCGTAGTTTTTTGGAAGCTTGGCACCCCTTTCCATCAAGTGATTTTCGCCAGTCTCTGCTTAGGGCTACATCAACAGCAAACAACCATAGAGATAGAAATTGAAACTGCTTTATTGTGTCAAGTTTCAAAGAGCTAGCACAAACCGTGTTTGATTTAGAGTTCCAAATACATGTATCCCTATAGGAGAAAACAGAGTGAAACCTAAAAATGAAAACGGTTACTGCAAACGAACGGTTTAACCTAGAAGAACGAAATTTGGTGAGCCAAGTGGTTTTTGGTGTACTGATCATTACCTGAAAGAATCATCAAGATATGGTGAAAAGATGTTTGCTGACATTTCAGGCAACTCGTAGTTTTTGGAAGCTTGGCAACCCCTTTCCATCAAAGTGATTTTCGCCAGTCTCTGCTTAGGGCTACATCAACAGCAAACAAACCACAGAGATAGAACTTGAAACTGCTTTATTGTGTCAAGTTTCAAAGAGCTAGCACAAACCGTGTTTGATTTAGAGTTCCAAATACATGTATCCCTATAGGAGAGAAACAGAGTGAAAATTAAAAATGAAAACGGTTACTGCAAACGAACGGTTTAACCTAGAAGAACGAAATTTGGTGAGCCAAGTGGTTTTGGTGTACTGATCATTACCTGAAAGAATCATCAAGATATGGTGAAAGATGTTTGCTGATATTTCAGGCAACTCGTAGTTTTTTGGAAGCTTGGCAACCCCTTTCAATCAAAGTGATTTCGCCAGTCTCTGCTTAGGGCTACATCAACAGCAAACAAACCATAGAGATAGAACTTGAAACTGCTTTATTGTGTCAAGTTTCAAAGAGCTAGCACAAACCGTGTTTGATTTAGAGTTCCAAATACATGTATCCCTATAGGAGAAAACAGAGTGAAACCTAAAAATGAAAACGATTACTGCAAACGAACGGTTTAACCTAGGAGAACGAAATTTGGTGAGCCAAGTGGTTTTGGTGTACTGATCATTACCTGAAAGAATCATGAAGATTGGGTGAAAAAATGTTTGCTGAGATTTCAGGCAACTCGTAGTTTTTTAAAAGCTTGGCAACCCCTTTCCATCAAAATGATTTTCGCCAGTCTCTACTTAGGGCTACATCAACAGCAAACAAACCATAGAGATAGAACTTGAACCTGCTTTATTGTGTCAAGTTTCAAAGAGCTAGTACAAACCGTCTGTCATTTAGAGTTCCAAATACATGTATCCTTATAGGAGAAAACAGAGTGAAACGTAAAAATGAAAACGGTTACTGCAAACGAACGGTTTAACCTAGAAGAACGAAACTTGAGTAGCCAAGTGGTTTTGGTGTACTGATCATTACCTGAAAGAATCATCAAGATTGGGTGAAAAAATGTTTGCTGAGATTTCAGGCAACTCGTAGTTTTTGGAAGCTTGGCAACCCCTTTCCATCAAAGTGATTTTCGCCAGTCTCTGCTTAGGGCTACATCAACAGCAAACAAACCATAGAGATAGAACTTGAAACTGCTTAATTGTGTCAAGTTTCAAAGAGCTAGCACAAACCGTGTTTGATTTAGAGTTCCAAATACATGTATCCCTATAGGAGAAAACAGAGTGAAAATTAAAAATGAAAACGGTTACTGCAAACGAACGGTTTAACTTAGAAGAACAAAATTTGGTGAGCCAAGTGGTTTTGGTGTACTGATCATTACCTGAAAGAATCATCAAGATTGGGTGAAAAAATGTTTGCTGAGATTTCAGGCAACTCGTAGTTTTTTGGAAGCTTGGCAACCCCTTTCCATCAAAGTGATTTTCGCCAGTCTCTGCTTAGGGCTACATCAACAGCAAACAAACCATAGAGATAGAACTTGAAACTGCTTTATTGTGTCAAGTTTCAAAGAGCTAGTACAAACCGTCTTTCATTTACAGTTCCAAATACATGTATCCCTATAGGAGAAAACAGAGTGAAACCTAAAAATGAAAACGGTTACTGCGAACGAAAGGTTTAACCGAGAAGAACGAAATTTTGTGAGCCAGTGGTTTTGGAGTACTGATCATTACCTGAAAGAATCATCAAGATTGGTGAAAAAATGTTTGCTGAGATTTCAGGCAACTCGTAGTTTTTAAAAGCTTGGCAACCCCTTTCCATCAAAGTGATTTTCGCAGTCTCTGCTTAGGGCTACATCAACAGCAAACAAACCATAGAGATAGAACTTGAAACTGCTTTATTGTGTCAAGTTTCAAAGAGCTAGTACAAACCGTCTGTCATTTAGAGTTCAAAATACATGTATCCCTATAGGAGAAAACAGAGTGAAACCTAAAAATGAAACGGTTACTGCAAACGAACGGTTTAACCTAGAAGAACGAAATTGATTAGCCAAGTGGTTTTGGTGTACTGATCATTGCCTGAAAGAATCATCAAGATTGGGTGAAAAATGTTTGCTGAGATTTCAGGCAACTCGTAGTTTTTTGGAAGCTTGGCAACCCTTTCCATCAAAGTGATTTCGCCAGTCTCTGCTTAGGGCTACATCAACAGCAAACAAACCACAGAGATAGAACTTGAAACTGCTTTATTGTGTCAAGTTTCAAAGAGCTAGCACAACCGTGTTTGATTTAGAGTTCCAAATACATGTATCCCTATAGGAGAAAACAGAGTGAAAATTAAAAATGAAAACGGTTACTGCAAACGAACGTTTAACCTAGAAGAACGAAATTTGGTGAGCCAAGTGGTTTTGGTGTACTGATCATTACCTGAAAGAATCATCAAGATATGGTGAAAAGATGTTTGCTGATATTTCAGGCAACTCGTAGTTTTTTGGAAGCTTGGCAACCCCTTTCAATCAAAGTGATTTTCGCCAGTCTCTGCTTAGGGCTACATCAACAGCAAACAAACCATAGAGATAGAACTTGAAACTGCTTTATTGTGTCAAGTTTCAAAGAGCTAGCACAAACCGTGTTTGATTTAGAGTTCCAAATACATGTATCCCTATAGGAGAAAACAGAGTGAAACCTAAAAATGAAAACGATTACTGCAAACGAACGGTTTAACCTAGGAGAACGAAATTTGGTGAGCCAAGTGGTTTTGGTGTACTGATCATTACCTGAAAGAATCATGAAGATTGGGTGAAAAAATGTTTGCTGAGATTTCAGGCAACTCGTAGTTTTTTAAAAGCTTGGCAACTCCTTTTCATCAAAATGATTTTTCGCCAGTCTCTACTTAGGGCTACATCAACAGCAAACAAACCATAGCAAACAAACCATAGAGATAGAACTTGAACCTGCTTTATTGTGTCAAGTTTCAAAGAGCTAGTACAAACCGTCTGTCATTTAGAGTTCCAAATACATGTATCCTTATAGGAGAAAACAGAGTGAAACGTAAAAATGAAAACGGTTACTGCAAACGAACGGTTTAACCTAGAAGAACGAAACTTGAGTAGCCAAGTGGTTTTGGTGTACTGATCATTACCTGAAAGAATCATCAAGATTGGGTGAAAAAATGTTTGCTGAGATTTCAGGCAACTCGTAGTTTTTTGGAAGCTTGGCAACCCCTTTCCATCAAAGTGATTTTCGCCAGTCTCTGCTTACGGCTACATCAACAGCAAACAAACCATAGAGATAGAACTTGAAACTGCTTAATTGTGTCAAGTTTCAAAGAGCTAGCACAAACCGTGTTTGATTTAGAGTTCCAAATACATGTATCCCTATAGGAGAAAACAGAGTGAAAATTAAAAATGAAAACGGTTACTGCAAACGTACGGTTTAACTTAGAAGAACAAAATTTGGTGAGCCAAGTGGTTTTGGTGTACTGATCATTACCTGAAAGAATCATCAAGATTGGGTGAAAAAATGTTTGCTGAGATTTCAGGCAACTCGTAGTTTTTTGGAAGCTTGGCAACCCCTTTCCATCAAAGTGATTTTCGCCAGTCTCTGCTTAGGGCTACATCAACAGCAAACAAACCATAGAGATAGAACTTGAAACTGCTTTATTGTGTCAAGTTTCAAAGAGCTAGTACAAACCGTCTTTCATTTACAGTTCCAAATACATGTATCCCTATAGGAGAAAACAGAGTGAAACCTAAAAATGAAAACGGTTACTGCGAACGAAAGGTTTAACCGAGAAGAACGAAATTTTGTGAGCCAGTGGTTTTGGAGTACTGATCATTACCTGAAAGAATCATCAAGATTGGGTGAAAAAATGTTTGCTGAGATTTCAGGCAACTCGTAGTTTTTTAAAAGCTTGGCAACCCCTTTCCATCAAAGTGATTTTCGCCAGTCTCTGCTTAGGGCTACATCAACAGCAAACAAACCATAGAGATAGAACTTGAAACTGCTTTATTGTGTCAAGTTTCAAAGAGCTAGTACAAACCGTCTGTCATTTAGAGTTCAAAATACATGTATCCCTATAGGAGAAAACAGAGTGAAACCTAAAAATGAAAACGGTTACTGCAAACGAACGGTTTAACCTAGAAGAACGAAATTTGATTAGCCAAGTGGTTTTGGTGTACTGATCATTACCTGAAAGAATCATCAAGATTGGGTGAAAAAATGTTTGCTGAGATTTCAGGCAACTCGTAGTTTTTTGGAAGCTTGGCAACCCCTTTCCATCAAAGTGATTTTCACCAGTCTCTGCTTAGGGCTACATCAACAGCAAACAATCCATAGAGATAGTACTTGAAACTGCTTTATTGTTTCAAGGTTCAAAGAGCTAGCACAAACCGTGTTTGATTTAGAGTTCCAAATACATGTATCCCTATAGGAGAAAACAGAGTGAAACCTGAAAATGAAAACGGTTACTGTAAACGAACGGCTTAACATAGAAGAACGACATTTGGTGAGCCAAGTGGTTTTGGTGTACTGATCATTACCTGAAAGAATCATCAAGATATGGTGAAAAGATGTTTGCTGAGATTTCAGGCAACTCGTAGTTTTTTGGAAGCTTGGCAACCCCTTTCCATCAAAGTGATTTTCGCCAGTCTCTGCTTAGGGCTACATCAACAGCAAACAAACCATAGAGATAGAACTTGAAACTGCTTTATTGTGTCAAGTTTCAAAGAGCTAGCACAAACCGTGTTTGATTTAGAGTTCCAAATACATGTATCCCTATAGGAGAAAACAGAGTGAAACCTAAAAATGAAAACGGTTACTGCAAACGAACGGTTTAACCTAGAAGAATGAAATTTGGTGAGCCAAGTGGTTTTGGTGTACTGATCATTACCTGAAAGAATCATCAAGATTGGGTGAAAAAATGTTTGCTGAGATTTCAGGCAACTCGTAGTTTTTTAAAAGCTTGGCAACCCCTTTCCATCAGAATGATTTTCACAAGTCTCTACTTAGGGCTACATCAACAGCAAACAAACCATAGAGATAGAACTTGAAACTGCTTTATTGTGTCAAGTTTCAAAGAGCTAGTAGAAACCGTCTGTCATTTAGAGTTCCAAATACATGTATCCTTATAGGAGAAAACAGAGTGAAACCTAAAAATGAAAACGGTTACTGCAAACGAACGGTTTAACCTAGAAGAACGAAATTTGAGTAGCCAAGTGGTTTTGGTGTACTGATCATTACCTGAAAGAATCATCAAGATTGGGTGAAAAAATGTTTGCTGAGATTTCAGGCAACTCGTAGTTTTTTGGAAGCTTGGCAACCCCTTTCCATCAAAGTGATTTTCACCAGTCTCTGCTTAGGGCTACATCAACAGCAAACAATCCATAGAGATAGTACTTGAAACTGCTTTATTGTTTCAAGGTTCAAAGAGCTAGCACAAACCGTGTTTGATTTAGATTTCCAAATACATGTATCCCTATAGGAGAAAACAGAGTGAAACCTAAAAATGAAAACGGTTACTGCAAACGAACGGCTTAACATAGAAGAACGAAATTTGGTGAGCCAAGTGGTTTTGGTGTACTGATCATTACCTGAAAGAATCATCAAGATATGGTGAAAAGATGTTTGCTGAGATTTCAGGCAACTCGTAGTTTTTTGGAAGCTTGGCAACCCCTTTCCATCAAAGTGATTTTCGCCAGTCTCTGCTTAGGGCTACATCAACAGCAAACAAACCATAGAGATAGAACTTGAAACTGCTTTATTGTGTCAAGTTTCAAAGAGCTAGCACAAACCGTGTTTGATTTAGAGTTCCAAATACATGTATCCCTATAGGAGAAAACAGAGTGAAACCTAAAAATGAAAACGGTTACTGCAAACGAACGGTTTAACCTAGAAGAACGAAATTTGGTGAGCCAAGTGGTTTTGGTGTACTGATCATTACCTGAAAGAATCATCAAGATTGGGTGAAAAAATGTTTGCTGAGATTTCAGGCAACTCGTAGTTTTTTAAAAGCTTGGCAACCCCTTTCCATCAGAATGATTTTCACAAGTCTCTACTTAGGGCTACATCAACAGCAAACAAACCATAGAGATAGAACTTGAAACTGCTTTATTGTGTCAAGTTTCAAAGAGCTAGTACAAACCGTCTGTCATTTAGAGTTCAAAATACATGTATCCCTATAGGAGAAAACAGAGTGAAACCTAAAAATGAAAACGGTTACTGCAAACGAACGGTTTAACCTAGAAGAACGAAATTTGATTAGACAAGTGGTTTTGGTGTACTGATCATTACCTGAAAGAATCATCAAGATTAGGTGAAAAAATGTTTGCTGAGATTTTCAGTCAACTCGTAGTTTTTTGGAAGCTTGGGAACCCCTTTTTATCAAAGTGATTTTCACCAGTCTCTGCTTAGGGCTACATCAACAGCAAACAATCCATAGAGATAGTACTTGAAACTGCTTTATTGTTTCAAGGTTCAAAGAGCTAGCACAAACCGTGTTTGATTTAGAGTTCCAAATACATGTATCCTATAGGAGAAAACAGAGTGAAACCTGAAAATGAAAACGGTTACTGCAAACGAACGGCTTAACCTAGAAGAACGAAATTTGGTGAGCCAAGTGGTTTTGGTGTACTGATCATTACCTGAAAGAATCATCAAGATTGGGTGAAAAAATGTTTGCTGAGATTTCAGGCAACTCGTAGTTTTTTGGAAGCTTGGCAACCCCTTTCCATTAAAGTGATTTTCGCCAGTCTCTGCTTAGGGCTACATCAACAGCAAACAAACCATAGAGATAGAACTTGAAACTGCTTTATTGTGTCAAGTTTCAAAGAGCTAGCACAAACCGTGTTTGATTTAGAGTTCCAAATACATGTATCCCTATAGGAGAAAACAGAGTGAAACCAAAAAATGAAAACGGTTACTGCAAACGAACGGTTTAACCTGGAAGAACGAAATTTGGTGAGCCAAGTGGTTTTGGTGTACTGATCATTACCAGAAAGAATCATCAAGATATGGTGAAAAAATGTTTGCTGAGATTTCAGGCAACTCGTAGTTTTTTGCAACATTGGCAACCCCTTTCCATCAAAGTGATTTTCGCCAGTCTCTGTTTAGGGCTACATCAACAGCAAACAAACCATAGAGATAGAACTTGAAACTGCTTTATTGTGTCAAGTTTCAAAGAGCTAGCACAAACCGTCTGTCATTTAGAGTTCCAAATACATGTATCCTTATAGGAGAAAACAGAGTGAAACCTAAAAATGAAAACGGTTGCTGCAAACGAACGGTTTAACTTAGAAGATCGAAATTTGGTGAGACAAGTGGTTTTGGTGTACTGATCATTACCTGAAAGAATCATCAAGATATGGTGAAAAAATGTTTGCTGAAATTTCAGGCAACTCGTAGTTTCTTGGAAGCTTGGCAACCCCTTTCCATCAAAGTGATTTTCGGCAGTGTCTGCTTAGGGCTACATCAACAGCAAACAAACCATAGAGATAGAATTTGAAACTGCTTTATTGTGTCAAGTTTCAAAGAGCTAGCACAAACTGAGTTTGATTTAGAGTTCCAAATACCTGTATCCCTATAGAGAAAACAGAGTGAAACCTAAAAATGAAAACGGTTGCTGCAAACGAACGGTTTAACCTAGAAGAACGAAATTTGGTGAGCCAAGTGGTTTTGGTGTATTGATCATTACCTGAAAGAATCATCAAGATTGGGTGAAAAAAAGTTTGCTGAGATTTCAGGCAACTCGTAGTTTTTTGGAAGCTTGGCCACCCTTTCCATCAAAGTGATTTTCACCAGTCTCTGCTTAGGGCTACATCAACAGCAAACAAACCATAAAGATAGAACGTGAAACTGCTTTATTGTGTCAAGTTTCAAGGAGCTAGCACAAACCGTGTTTGATTTAGAGTTCCAAATACATGTATCCCTATAGGAGAAAACAGAGTGAAACCTAAAAATGTAAACGGTTACTGCAAACGAACGGTTTAACCTAGAAGAACGAAATTTGGTGAGCCAAGTGGTTTTGGTGTACTGATCATTACCTAAAAGAATCATCAAGATTGGGTGAAAAAAATGTTTGCTGAGATTTCAGGCAACTCGTAGTTTTTTGGAAGCTTGGCAACCCCTTTCCATCAAAGTGATTGTCGCCAGTCTCTGCTTAGGGCTACATTAACAGCAAACAAACCATAGAGACAGAACGTGAAACTGCTTTATTGTGTCAAGTTTCAAAGAGCTAGTACACACCGTCTGTCATTTAGAGTTCCAAATACATGTATCCCTATAGAAGAAAACAGAGTGAAACCTAAAAATGAAAACGGTTACTGTAAATGAACTGTTTAACCTAGAAGAACGAAATTTGATTAGCCAAGTGGTTTTGGTGTACTGATCATACCTGAAAGAATCATCAAGATTGGGTGAAAAAATGTTTGCTGAGATTTCAGGCAACTCGTAGTTTTTTGGAAGCTTGGCAACCCTTTCCATCAAAGTGATTTTCGCCAGTCTCTGCTTAAGGCTACATCAACAGCAAACAAACCATAGAGGTAGAACTTGAAACTGCTTTATTGTTCAAGATTCAAAGAGCTAGCACAAACCGTGTTTGATTTAGGAGTTCCAAATACCTGTATCCCTATAGGAGAAAACAGAGTGAAACCTAAAATGAAAACGGTTACTGCAAACGAACGGTTTAACCTAGAAGAACGAAATTTGGTGAGCCAAGTTGTTTTGCTGTACTGATCATTACCTGAAAGAATCATCAAGATTGGGTGAAAAAATGTTTGCTGAGATTTCAGGCAACTCGTAGTTTTTTGGAAGCTTGGCAACCCCTTTCCATCAAAGTGATTTTCGCCAGTCTCTGCTTAGGGCTACATCAACAGCAAACAAACCATAGAGATAGAACTTGAAACTGCTTTATTGTGTCAAGTTTCAAAGAGCTAGCAGAAACCGTGTTTGATTTAGATTCCAAACACATGTATCCCTATAGTAGAAAACAGAGTGAAAACTAAAAATGAAAACGGTTACTGCGAACGAACGGTTTAACCTAGAAGAACGAAATTTGGTGAGCCAAGTGGTTTTGGTGTACTGATCATTACCTGAAAGAATCATCAAGATTGGGTGAAAAAATGTTGGCTGAGATTTCAGGAAACTCGTAGTTTTTTGGAAGCTTGTCAACCCCTTTTTCATCAAAGTGATTTTCGCCAGTCTCTGCTTAGGGGTACATCAACAGCAAACAAACCATAGAGAGAGTACTTGAAACTGCTTTATTGTGTCACGTTTCAAAGAGCTAGCACAAACCGTGTTTGATTTAGAGTTCCAAATACATGTATCCCTATAGGAGAAAACAGAGTGAAACCTAAAAATGAAAACGGTTACTGCAAACGAACGGTTTAACCTAGAAGAACGAAATTTGGTGAGCCAAGTGGTTTTGGTGTACTGATCATTACCTGAAAGAATTATCAAGATTGGGTGAAAAAATGTTTGCTGAGAGTTCAGGCAACTCGTAGTTTTTTGGAAGCTTGGCAACCCCTTTCCATCAAAGTGATTTTCGCCAGTCTCTGCTTAGGGCTACATCAACAGCAAACAAACCATAGAGATATAGAACTTGAAACTGCTTTATTGTGTCAAGTTTCAAAGAGCTAGCACAAACCGTGTTTGATTTAGAGTTCCAAATACATGTATCCCTATAGGAGAAAACAGAGTGAAACCTAAAAATGAAAACGGTTACCGCGAACGAACAGTTTAACCTAGAAGAACGAAATTTGGTGAGCCAAGTGGTTTTGGTGTACTGATCATTACCTGAAAGAATCATCAAGATTGGGTGAAAAAATGTTTGCTGAGATTTCAGGCAACTCGTAGTTTTTTGGAAGGTTGGCAACCCCTTTCAATCAAAGTGATTTTCGCCAGTCTCTGCTTAGGGCTACATCAACAGCAAACAAACCATAGAGATAGAACTTGAAACTGCTTTATTGTGTCAAGTTTCAAAGAGCTAGCACAAAACCGTGTTTGATTTAGAGTTCCAAATACATGTATTCCTATAGGAGAATACAGAGTGAAACCTAAAAATGTAAACGGTTACTGCAAACGAACGGTTTAACCTAGGAGAACGAAATCTGGTGAGCCAAGTGGTTTTGGTGTACTGATCATTACCTGAAAGAATCATCAAGATTGAATGAAAAAATGTTTGCTGAGATTTCAGGCAACTCGTAGTTTTTTGGAAGCTTGGCAACCCTTTTCCATCAAAGTGATTTTCGCCAGTGTCTGCTTAGGGGTACATCAACAGCAAACAAACCATACAGATAGTACTTGAAACTGCTTTATTGTGTCAAGTTTCAAAGAGCGAGCACAAACCGTGTTTGATTTAGAGTTCCAAAATACATGTATCTCTATAGGAGAAAATAGAGTGAAAACTAAAAATGAAAAAGGTTACTGCAAACGAACGGTTTAACCTAGAAGAACGAAATTTGGTGAGCGAAGTGGTTTTTGTGTACTGATCATTACCCAAAGAATCATCAAGATTGGGTGAAAAAATGTTTGCTGATATTTCAGGCAACTCGTAGTTTTTTGGAAGCTTGGCAACCCCTTTCCATCAAAGTGATTTTCGCCAGTCTCTGCTTAGGGCTACATCAACAGCAAACAAACCATAGAGATAGAACTTGAAACTGCTTTATTGTGTCAAGTTTCAAAGAGCTAGCACAAACCGTGTTTGATTTAGAGTTCCAAATACATGTATCTCTATAGGAGAAAATAGAGTGAAAACTAAAAATGAAAACGGTTACTGCAAACGAACGGTTTAACCTAGAAGAACAAAATTTTGTGAGCCAAGTGGTCTTGGTGTTCTGATCATTACCTGAAAGAATAGTCAAGATTGGGTGAAAAAATGTTTGCAGAGATTTCAGGCAACTCGTAGTTTTTTGGAAGCTTGGCAACCCCTTTCCATCAAAGTGATTTTCGCCAGTCTCTGCTTAGGGCTACATCAACAGCAAACAAACCATAGAGATAGAACTTGAAACTGCTTTATTGTGTCAAGTTTCAACAGCTAGGACAAACCGTGTTTGATTTAGAGTTCCAAATACATGTATCCCTATAGGAGAAAACAGAGTGAAACCAAAAAATCAAAACGGTTACTGCAAATGAACGGTTTAACCTAGAAGAACGAAATTTGGTGAGCCAAGTGGTTTTGGTGTACTGATCATTACCTGAAAGAATCATCAAGATTGGTTGAAAAAATGTTTGCTGAGATTTCAGGCAACTCGTAGTTTTTTGGAAGCTTGGCAACCCCTTTCCATCAAAGTGATTTTCGCCAGTCTCTGCTTAGGGCTACATCAACAGCAAACAAACCATAAAGATAGAACTAGAAACTGCTGTATTTTGTCAAGTTTCAAAGAGCTAGCACAAACCGTGTTTGATTTAGAGTTCCAAATACATGTATCCCTATAGGAGAAAACAGAGTGAAACCAAAAAATGAAAACGGTTACTGCAAACGAACGGTTTAACCTAGAAGAACGAAATTTGGTGAGCCAAGTGGTTTTGGTGTACTGATCATTACCTGAAAGAATCATCAAGATTGGGTTAAAAATGTTTGCTGAGATTTCAGGCAACTCGTAGTTTTTTGCAACATTGGCAACCCCTTTCCATCAAAGTGATTTTCGCCTGTCTCTGCTTAGGGCTACATCAACAGGAAACAAACCATAGAGATAGAACTTGCAACTGCTTTATTGTGTCAAGTTTCAAAGAGCTAGCACAAACCGTGTTTGATTTACAGTTCCAAATACATGTATCCCTATAGGAGAATACAGAGTGGAACCTAAAAATGTAAACGGTTACTGCAAACGAACGGTTTAACCTAGGAGAACGAAATTTGGTGAGCCAAGTGGTTTGCTGTACTGATCATTACCTGAAAGAATCATCAAGATTGGGTGAAAAAATATTTGCTGATATTTCAGGAAACTCGTAATTTTTTGGAAGCTTGGCAACCCCTTTCCATCTAAGTGATTTTCGCCAGTCTCTGCTTAGGGCTACATCAACAGCAAACAAACCATAGAGATAGAACATGAAACTGCTTTATTGTGTCAAGTTTGACAGAGCTAGCACAAACCGTCTTTCATTTAGAGTTCCAAATACATGTATCCCTATATCAGAAAACAGAGTGAAACCTAAAAATCTAAACGGTTACTCCAAACGAACGGTTTAACCTAGAAGAACGAAATTTGGTGAGCCAAGTGGTTTTGGTGTACTGATCATTACCTGAAAGAATCATCAAGATTGGGTGAAAAAATGTTTGCTGAGGATTACAGGCAACTCGTAGTTTTGGGAAGCTTGGCAACCCCTTTCCATCAAAGTGATTTTCGCCAGTCTCTGCTTAGGGCTACATCAACAGCAAAAAAACCATAGACATAGAACTTGAAACTGCTTTATTGTGTCAAGTTTCAAAGAGCTAGCACAAACCGTGTTTGATTTAGAGTTCCAAATACGTGTATCCCTATAGGAGAAAACAGAGTGAAACCTAAAAATGAAAACGGTTACTGCAAACGAACGGTTTAACCTAGAAGAACGAAATTTGGTGAGCCAAGTGGTTTTGGTGTACTGATCATTACCTGAAAGAATCATCAAGATTGGGTGAAAAAATGTTTGCTGAGATTTCAGGCAACTCGTAGTTTTTTGCAACATTGGCAACCCCTTTCCATCAAAGTGATTTTCGCCAGTCTCTGCTTAGGGCTACATCAACAGCAAACAAACCATAGAGATAGAACTTGAAACTGCTTTATTGTGTCAAGTTTCAAAGAGCTAGTACAAACCGTCTGTCATTTAGAGTTCCAAATACATGTATCCCTATAGGAGAAAACAGAGTGAAACCAAAAAATGAAAACGTTTACTGCAAACGAACGGTTTAACCTAGAAGAACGAAATTTGGTGAGCCAAGTGGTTTTGGTGTACTGATCATTACTTGAAAGAATCATCAAGATATGGTGAAAAAATGTTTGCTGAGATTTCAGGCAACTCCTAGTTTTTTGCAACATTGGCAACCCCTTTCCATCAAAGTGATTTTCGCCAGTCTCTGCTTAGGGCTACATCAACAGCAAACAAACCATACAGATAGAACTTGAAACTGCTTTATTGTGTCAAGTTTCAAAGAGCTAGCACAAACCGTGTTTGATTTAGAGTTCCAAATATATGTATCCCTCTAGGAGAAAACAGAGTGAAACCTAAAAATGAAAACGGTTACTGCAAACGAACGGTTTAACCTAGAAGAACGAAATTTGGTGAGCCAAGTGGTTTTGGTGTACTGATCATTACCTGAAAGAATCATCAAGATATAATGAAAAGATGTTTGCTGAGATTTCAGGCAACTCGTAGTTTTTTGGAAGCTTGGCAACCTCTTTCCATCAAAGTGATTTTCGCCAGTCTCTGCTTAGGGCTACATCAACAGCAAAAAAACCATAGAGATAGACCTTGAAACTGCTTTATTGTGTCAATTTTGAAAGAGCTAGCACAAACCGTCTTTCATTTAGAGTTCCAAATACATGTATCCCTATAGGAGAAAACAGAGTGAAAACTAAAAATGAAAACGGTTACTGCAAACGAACGGTTTAACCTAGAAGAACAAAATTTGTTGAGCCAAGTGGTTTTGGTGTACTGATCATTACCTGAAAGAATCATCAAGATTGGGTGAAAAAATGTTTGCTGAGATTTCAGGCAACTCGTAGTTTTTTGGAAGCTTGGCAACCGCTTTCCATCAAAGTGATTTTCGCCAGTCTCTGCTTAGGGCTACATCAACAGCAAACAAACTATAGAGATAGAACTTAAAACTGCTTTATTGTGTCAAGGTTCAAAGAGCTAGCACAAACCGTGTTTGATTTAGAGTTCCAAATACATGTATCCCTATAGGAGAAAAAAGAGTGAAACCTAAAAATGAAAACGGTTACTGCAAGTGAACTGTTTAACCTAGAAGAACGAAATTTGGTGAGCCAAGTGGTTTTGGTGTACTGATCATTACCTGAAAGAATCATCAAGATTGGGTGAAAAAATGTTTGCTGAAATTTCAGGTAACTCGTAGTTTTTTGGAAGCTTGGCAACCCCTTTCCATCAAAGTGATTTTCGCCAGTCTCTGCTTTGGGCTACATCAACAGCAAACAAACCATAGAGATAGAACTTGAAACTGCTTTATTGTGTCAAGTTTCAAAGAGCTAGCACAAACCGTGTTTGATTTAGAGTTCCAAATACGTGTATCCCCTTAGGAGAAAACAGAGTGAAACCTAAAAATGAAAACGGTTACTGCAAACGAACGGTTTAACCTAGAAGAACGAAATTTGGTGAGCCAAGTGGTTTTGGTGTACTGATCATTACCGAAAGAATCATCAAGATTGGGTGAAAAAATGTTTGCTGAGATTTCAGGCAACTCGTAGTTTTTTGGAAGCTTGGCAACCCCTTTCCATCAAAGTGATTTTCGCCAGTCTCTGCTTAGGGCTACATCAACAGCAAACAAACCATAGAGATAGAACTTGAAACTGCTTTATTGTGTCAAGTTTCAAAGAGCTAGCACAAACCGTGTTTGATTTAGAGTTCCAAATACATGTATCGCTATAGGAGAAAACAGAGTGAAACCTAAAAATGAAAACGGTTACTGCAAATGAACGGTTTAACCTAAAAGAACGAAATTTGGTGAGCCAAGTGGTTTTGGTGTACTGATCATTACCTGAAAGAATCATCAAGATTGGGTGAAAAAATGTTTGCTGAGATTTCAGGCAACTCGTAGTTTTTTGGAACCTTGGCAACCCCTTTCCATCAAAGTGATTTTCTCCAGTCTCTGCTTAGGGCTACATCAACAGCAAAGAAACGATAGAGATAGAACTTGCAACTGCTTTATTGTGTCAAGTTTCAAAGAGCTAGCACAAACCGTCTTTCATTTAGAGTTCCAAATACGTGTATCCCCTTAGGAGAAAACAGAGTGAAACCTAAAAATGAAAACGTTTACTGCAAATGAACGTTTTAACCTAGAAGAATGAAATTTGGTGAGCCAAGTGGTTTTGGTGTACTGATCATTACCTGAAAGAATCATCAAGATTGGGTGAAAACATGTTTGCTGAGATTTCAGGCAACTCGTAGTTTTTTGGAAGCTTGGCAACCCCTTTCCATCAAAGTGATTTTCGCCAGTCTCTGCTTAGGGCTACATTAACAGCAAACAAACCATAGAGATAGAACTTCAAACTGCTTTATTGTGTCAAGTTTCAAAGAGCTAGTACAAACCGTCTGTCATTTAGAGTTCCAAATACATGTATCCCTATAGGAGAAAACAGAGTGAAACCAAAAAATGAAAACGGTTACTGCAAACGAACGGTTTAACCTAGAAGAACGAAATTTGGTGAGCCAAGTGGTTTTGGTGTACTGATCATTACTTGAAAGAATCATCAAGATATGGTGAAAAAATGTTTGCTGAGATTTCAGGCAACTCCTAGTTTTTTGCAACATTGGCAACCCCTTTCCATCAAAGTGATTTTCGCCAGTCTCTGCTTAGGGCTACATCAACAGCAAACAAACCATACAGATAGAACTTGAACCTGCTTTATTGTGTCAAGTTTCAAAGAGCTAGCACAAACCGTGTTTGATTTAGAGTTCCAAATACATGTATCCCTCTAGGAGAAAACAGAGTGAAACCTAAAAATGAAAACGGTTACTGCAAACGAAGGGTTTAACCTAGAAGAACAAAATTTGGTGAGCCAAGTGCTTTTGGTGTACTAATGATTACCTGAAAGAATCATCAAGATTGGGTGAAAAAATGTTTGCTGAGATTTCAGGCAACTCTTAGTTTTTTGGAAGCTTGGCAACCGCTTTCCATCAAAGTGATTTTCGCCAGTCTCTGCTTAGGGCTACATCAACAGCAAAAAAACCATAGAGATAGTCCTTGAAACTGCTTTATTGTGTCAATTTTGAAAGAGCTAGCACAAACCGTCTTTCATTTAGAGTTCCAAATACATGTATCCCTATAGGAGAAAACAGAGTGAAAACTAAAAATGAAAACGGTTACTGCAAACGAACGGTTTAACCTAGAAGAACAAAATTTGGTGAGCCAAGTGGTTTTGGTGTACTGATCATTACCTGAAAGAATCATCAAGATTGGGTGAAAAAATGTTTGCTGAGATTTCAGGCAACTCGTAGTTTTTTGGAAGCTTGGCAACCGCTTTCCATCAAAGTGATTTTCGCCAGTCTCTGCTTAGGGCTACATCAACAGCAAACAAACCATAGAGATAGAACTTGAAACTGCTTTATTGTGTCAAGTTTCAAAGAGCTAGCACAAACCGTCTTTCATTTAGAGTTCCAAATACATGTATCCCTATAGGAGAAAACAGAGTGAAACCTAAAAATGTAAACGGTTACTGCAAACAAACGGTTTAACCTAGAAGAACGAAATTTGGTGAGCCAAGTGGTTTTGGTGTACTGATCATTACCTGAAAGAATCATCAAGATTGGGTGAAAAAATGTTTGCTGAGATTTCAGGCAACTCCTAGTTTTTTGGAATCTTGGCAACCCCTTTCCATCAAAGTGATTTTCTCCAGTCTCTGCTTAGGGCTACATCAACAGCAAACAAACGATAGAGATAGAACTTGCAACTGCTTTATTGTGTCAAGTTTCAAAGAGCTAGCACAAACCGTCTTTCATTTAGAGTTCCAAATATGTGTATCCCTTTAGGAGAAAACAGAGTGAAACCTAAAAATGAAAACGTTTACTGCAAATGAACGGTTTAACCTAGAAGAATGAAATTTGGTGAGCCAAGTGGTTTTGGTGTACTGATCATTACCTGAAAGAATCATCAAGATTGGGTGAAAAAATGTTTGCTGAGATTTCAGGCAACTCGTAGTTTTTTTGAAGCTTGGCAACCCCTTTCCATCAAAGTGATTTTCGACAGTCTCTGCTTAGGGCTACATTAACAGCAAACAAACCATAGAGATAGAACTTCAAACTGCTTTATTGTGTCAAGTTTCAAAGAGCTAGTACAAACCGTCTGTCATTTAGAGTTCCAAATACATGTATCCCTATAGGAGAAAACAGAGTGAAACCAAAAAATGAAAACGGTTACTGCAAATGAACGGTTTAACCTAGAAGAACGAAATTTGGTGAGCCAAGTGGTTTTGGTGTACTGATCATTACTTGAAAGAATCATCAAGATATGGTGAAAAAATGTTTGCTGAGATTTCAGGCAACTCCTAGTTTTTTGCAACATTGGCAACCCCTTTCCATCAAAGTGATTTTCGCCAGTCTCTGCTTAGGGCTACATCAACAGCAAAAAAACCATAGAGATAGAACTTGAAACTGCTTTATTGTGTCAAGTTTCAAAGAGCTAGCACAAACCGTCTTTCATTTAGAGTTCCAAATACATGTATCCCTATAGGAGAAAACAGAGTGAAACCTAAAAATGTAAACGGTTACTGCAAACAAACGGTTTAACCTAGAAGAACGAAATTTGGTGAGCCAAGTGGTTTTGGTGTACTGATCATTACCTGAAAGAATCATCAAGATTGGGTGAAAAAATGTTTGCTGAGATTTCAGGCAACTCCTAGTTTTTTGGAAGCTTGGCAACCCCTTTCCATCAAAGTGATTTTCGCCAGTCTCTGCTTAGGGCTACATCAACAGCAAACAAACCATAGAGATAGAACGTGAAACTGCTTTATTGTGTCAAGGTTCAAAGAGCTAGCACAAACCGTGTTTGATTTAGAGTTCCAAATACATGTATCCCTATAGGAGAAAACAGAGTGAAACCTAAAAATAAAAACGGTTACTGCAAACGAACGGTTTAACCTAGAAGAACGAAATTTGGTGAGCCAAGTGGTTTTGGTGTACTGATCATTACCTGAAAGAATCATCAAGATTGGGAGAAAAAATGTTTGCTGAGATTTCAGCAACTCGTAGTTTTTTGGAAGCTTGGCAACCCCTTTCCATCAAAGTGATTTTCGCCAGTCTCTGCTTAGGGCTACATCAACAGCAAACAAACCATAGAGATAGAACTTGAAACTGCTTTATTGTGTCAAGTTTGAAAAAGCTAGCACAAACCGTCTTTCATTTAGAGTTCCAAATACATGTATCCCTATAGGAGAAAGCAGAGTGAAACCTAAAAATGAAAACGGTTACTGCAAACGAACGGTTTAACCTAGAAGAACGAAATTTGGTGAGCCAAGTGGTTTTGGTGTACTGATCATTACCTGAAAGAATCATCAAGATTGGGTGAAAAATATTTGCTGAGATTTCAGGCAACTCGTAGTTTTTTGGAAGCTTCTCAACCGCTTTCCATCAAAGTGATTTTCGCCAGTCTCTGCTTAGGGCTACATCAACAGCAAACAAACCATAGAGATAGAACTTGAAACTGCTTTATTGTGTCAAGTTTCAAAGAGCTAGCACAAACCGTGTTTGATTTAGAGTTCCAAATACATGTATCCCTATAGGAGAAAAAAGAGTGAAACCTAAAAATGAAAACGGTTACTGCAAGCGAACTGTTTAACCTAGAAGAACGAAATTTGGTGAGCCAAGTGGTTTTGGTGTACTGATCATTACCTGAAAGAATCATCAAGATTGGGTGAAAAAATGTTTGCTGAGATTTCAGGCAACTCGTAGTTTTTTGCAACATTGGCAACCCCTTTCCATCAAAGTGATTTTCGCCAGTCTCTGCTTAGGGCTACATCAACAGCAAACAAACCATAGAGATAGAACTTGAAACTGCTTTATTGTGTCAAGTTTCAAAGAGCTAGCACAAACCGTGTTTGATTTAGAGTTCCAAATACATGTATCCCTATAGGAGAAAACAGAGTGAAACCTAAAAATGTAAACGGTTACTGCAAACAAACGGTTTAACCTAGAAGAACGAAATTTGGTGAGCCAAGTGGATTTGGTGTACTGATCATTACCTGAAAGAATCATCAAGATTGGGTGAAAAAATGTTTGCTGAGATTTCAGGCAACTCCTAGTTTTTTGGAAGCTTGGCAACCCCTTTCCATCAAAGTGATTTTCGCCAGTCTCTGCTTAGGGCTACATCAACAGCAAACAAACCATAGAGATAGAACGTGAAACTGCTTTATTGTGTCAAGGTACAAAGAGCTAGCACAAACCGTGTTTGATTTAGAGTTCCAAATAAATGTATCCCTATAGGAGAAAACAGAGTGAAACCTAAAAATAAAAACGGTTACTGCAAACGAACGGTTTAACCTAGAAGAACGAAATTTGGTGAGCCAAGTGGTTTTGGTGTACTGATCATTACCTGAAAGAATCATCAAGATTGGGTGAAAAAATGTTTGCTGAGATTTCAGCAACTCGTAGTTTTTTGGAAGCTTGGCAACCCCTTTCCATCAAAGTGATTTTCGCCAGTCTCTGCTTAGGGCTACATCAACAGCAAACAAACCATAGAGATAGAACTTGAAACTGCTTTATTGTGTCAAGTTTGAAAGAGCTAGCACAAACCGTCTTTCATTTAGAGTTCCAAATACATGTATCCCTATAGGAGAAAGCAGAGTGAAACCTAAAAATGAAAACGGTTACTGCAAACGAACGGTTTAACCTAGAAGAACGAAATTTGGTGAGCCAAGTGGTTTTGGTGTACTGATCATTACCTGTAAGAATCATCAAGATTGGGTGAAAAATGTTTGCTGAGATTTCAGGCAACTCGTAGTTTTTTGGAAGCTTCTCAACCGCTTTCCATCAAAGTGATTTTCGCCATTCTCTGCTTAGGGCTACATCAACAGCAAACAAACCATAGAGATAGAACTTGAAACTGCTTTATTGTGTCAAGTTTCAAAGAGATAGCACAAACCGTGTTTGATTTAGAGTTCCAAATACATGTATCCCTATAGGAGAAAAAAGAGTGAAACCTAAAAATGAAAACGGTTACTGCAAGCGAACTGTTTAACCTAGAAGAACGAAATTTGGTGAGCCAAGTGGTTTTGGTGTACTGATCATTACCTGAAAGAATCATCAAGATTGGGTGAAAAAATGTTTGCTGAGATTTCAGGCAACTCGTAGTTTTTTGGAAGCTTGGCAACCCCTTTCCATCAAAGTGATTTTCGCCAGTCTCTGCTTGGGGCTACATCAACAGCAAACAAACCATACAGATAGAACTTGAAACTGCTTTATTGTGTCAAGTTTCAAAGAGCTAGCACAAACCATGTTTGATTTAGAGTTCCAAATACATGTATCCCTATAGAAGAATACAGAGTGAAACCTAAAAATGTAAACGGTTACTGCAAACGAACGGTTTAACCTAGGACAACGAAATTTGTGAGGGAAGTGGTTTTGGTGTACTGATCATTACCTGAAAGAATCATCAAGATTGGGTGAAAAAATGTTTGCTGAGATTTCAGGCAACTCCTAGTTTTTTGGAAGCTTAGCAAACCCTTTCCATCAAAATGATTTTCGCCAGTCTCAGCTTAGGGCTACATCAACAGCAAACAAACCATAGAGATAGAACTTGAAACTGCTTTATTGTGTCAAGTTTCAAAGAGCTAGCACAAACCGTGATTGATTTAGAGTTCCAAATATATGTATCCCTATAGGAGAAAACAGAGTGAAACCTAAAAATGAAAACGGTTACTGCAAACGAACTGTTTAACCTAGAAGAACGAAATTTGGTGAGCCAAGTGGTTTTGGTGTACTGATCATTACCTGAACGAATCATCAAGATATAATGAAAAGAAGTTTGCTGAGATTTCAGGCAACTCGTAGTTTTTTGGAAGCTTGGCAACCCCTTTCCATCAAAGTGATTTTCGCCAGTCTCTGCTTAGGGCTACATCAACAGCAAAAAAACCATAGAGATAGACCTTGAAACTGCTTTATTGTGTCAATTTTGAAAGAGTTAGCACAAACCGTCTTTCATTTAGAGTTCCAAATACATGTATCCCTATAGGAGAAAACAGAGTGAAACCTAAAAATGAAAACGGTTACTGCAAACGAACGGTTTAACCTAGAAGAACGAAATTTGGTGAGCCAAGTGGTTTTGGTGTACTGATCATTACCTGAAAGAATCATCAAGATTGGGTGAAAAAATGTTTGCTGAGATTTCAGGCAACTCGTAGTTTTTTGGAAGCTTGGCAACCCCTTTCCATCAAAGTGATTTTCGCCAGTCTCTGCTTAGGGCTACATCAACAGCAAACAAACCATAGAGATAGAACTTGAAACTGCTTTATTGTGTCAAGTTTCAAAGAGCTAGTACAAACCGTCTGTCATTTAGTGTTCCAAATACATGTATCCCTGTAGGAGAAAACAGAGTGAAACCAAAAAATTTAAACGGTTACTGCAAACGAACCGTTTAACGTAGAAGAACGAAATTTGGTGAGCCAAGTGGTTTTGGTGTACTGATCATTACCTGTAAGAATCATCAAGATTGGGTGAAAAATGTTTGCTGAGATTTCAGGCAACTCGTAGTTTTTTGGAAGCTTCTCAACCGCTTTCCATCAAAGTGATTTTCGCCAGTCTCTGCTTAGGGCTACATCAACAGCAAACAAACCATAGAGATAGAACTTGAAACTGCTTTATTGTGTCAAGTTTCAAAGAGATAGCACAAACCGTGTTTGATTTAGAGTTCCAAATACATGTATCCCTATAGGAGAAAAAAGAGTGAAACCTAAAAATGAAAACGGTTACTGCAAGCGAACTGTTTAACCTAGAAGAACGAAATTTGGTGAGCCAAGTGGTTTTGGTGTACTGATCATTACCTGAAAGAATCATCAAGATTGGGTGAAAAAATGTTTGCTGAGATTTCAGGCAACTCGTAGTTTTTTGCAGCATTGGCAACCCCTTTCCATCAAAGTGATTTTCGCCAGTCTCTTCTTAGGGCTACATCAACAGCAAACAAACCATAGAGATAGAACTTGAAACTGCTTTATTGTGTCAAGTTTCAAAGAGCTAGCACAAACCGATTTGATTTAGAGTTCCAAATACATGTATCGCTATAGGAGAAAGCAGAGTGAAACCTAAAAATGAAAACGGTTACTGCAAATGAACGGTTTAACCTAGAAGAACGAAATTTGGTGAGCCAAGTGGTTTTGGTGTACTGATCATTACCTGAAAGAATCATCAAGATTGGGTGAAAAAATGTTTGCTGAGATTTCAGGCAACTCGTAGTTTTTTGGAAGCTTGGCAACCCCTTTCCATCAAAGTGATTTTCGCCAGTCTCTGCTTAGGGCTACATTAACAGCAAACAAACCATAGAGATAGAACTTGAAACTGCTTTATTGTGTCAAGTTTCAAAGAGCTAGTACAAACCGTCTGTCATTTAGAGTTCCAAATACATGTATCCCTATAGGAGAAAACAGAGTGAAACCAAAAAATGAAAACGGTTACTGCAAACGAACGGTTTAACCTAGAAGAACGAAATTTGGTGAGCCAAGTGGTTTTGGTGTACTGATCATTACTTGAAAGAATCATCAAGATATGGTGAAAAAATGTTTGCTGAGATTTCAGGCAACTCGTAGTTTTTTGCAACATTGGCAACCCCTTTCCATCAAAGTGATTTTCGCCAGTCTCTGCTTGGGGCTACATCAACAGCAAACAAACCATAGAGATAGAACTTGAAACTGCTTTATTGTGTCAAGTTTCAAAGAGCTAGCACAAACCGTGTTTGATTTAGAGTTCCAAATACATGTATCCCTATAGAAGAATACAGAGTGAAACCTAAAAATGTAAACGGTTACTGCAAACGAACGGTTTAACCTAGGACAACGAAATTTGTGAGGGAAGTGGTTTTGGTGTACTGATCATTACCTGAAAGAATCATCAAGATTGGGTGAAAAAATGTTTGCTGAGATTTCAGGCAACTCCTAGTTTTTTGGAAGCTTAGCAAACCCTTTCCATCAAAATGATTTTCGCCAGTCTCAGCTTAGGGCTACATCAACAGCAAACAAACCATAGAGATAGAACTTGAAACTGCTTTATTGTGTCAAGTTTCAAAGAGCTAGCACAAACCGTGTTTGATTTAGAGTTCCAAATACATGTATCCCTATAGGAGAAAACAGAGTGAAACCTAAAAATGAAAACGGTTACTGCAAACGAACTGTTTAACCTAGAAGAACGAAATTTGGTGAGCCAAGTGGTTTTGGTGTACTGATCATTACCTGAACGAATCATCAAGATATAATGAAAAGAAGTTTGCTGAGATTTCAGGCAACTCGTAGTTTTTTGGAAGCTTGGCAACCCCTTTCCATCAAAGTGATTTTCGCCAGTCTCTGCTTAGGGCTACATCAACAGCAAAAAAACCATAGAGATAGACCTTGAAACTGCTTTATTGTGTCAATTTTGAAAGAGTTAGCACAAACCGTCTTTCATTTAGAGTTCCAAATACATGTATCCCTATAGGAGAAAACAGAGTGAAACCTAAAAATGAAAACGGTTACTGCAAACGAACGGTTTAACCTAGAAGAACGAAATTTGGTGAGCCAAGTGGTTTTGGTGTACTGATCATTACCTGAAAGAATCATCAAGATTGGGTGAAAAAATGTTTGCTGAGATTTCAGGCAACTCGTAGTTTTTTGGAAGCTTGGCAACCCCTTTCCATCAAAGTGATTTTCGCCAGTCTCTGCTTAGGGCTACATCAACAGCAAACAAACCATAGAGATAGAACTTGAAACTGCTTTATTGTGTCAAGTTTCAAAGAGCTAGTACAAACCGTCTGTCATTTAGAGTTCCAAATACATGTATCCCTGTAGGAGAAAACAGAGTGAAACCAAAAAATTTAAACGGTTACTGCAAACGAACCGTTTAACGTAGAAGAACGAAATTTGGTGAGCCAAGTGGTTTTGGTGTACTGATCATTACCTGAAAAATCATCAAGATATGGTGAAAAAATATTTGCTGAGATTTCAGGCAACTCGTAGTTTTTTGCAACATTGGCAACCCCTTTCCATCAAAGTGTTTTTCGCCAGTCTCTGCTTAGGGCTACATGAACAGCAAACAAACCATAGAGATAGAACTTGAAACTGCTTTATTGTGTCAAGTTTCAAAGAGCTAGCACAAACCGTGTTTGATTTAGAGTTCCAAATACATGTATCCCTATAGGAGAAAACAGAGTGAAACCAAAAAATGAAAACGGTTACTGCAAACTAACGGTTTAACCTAGAAGAACGAAATTTGGTGAGCCAAGTGGTTTTGGTGTACTGATCATTACCTGAAAGAATCATCAAGATTGGGTGAAAAAATGTTTGCTGAGATTTCAGGCAACTCGTAGTTTTTTGGAAGCTTGGCAACCGCTTTCCATCAAAGTGATTTTCGCCAGTCTCTGCTTAGGGCTACATCAACAGCAAACAAACCATAGAGATAGAACTTGAAACTGCTTTATTGTGTCAAGGTTCAAAGAGCTAGCACAAACTGTGTTTGATTTAGAGTTCCAAATATATGTATCCCTATAGGATAAAACAGAGTGAAAACTAAAAATAAAAACGGTTACTGCAAACGAACGGTTTAACCTAGAAGAACGAAATTTGGTGAGCCAAGTGGTTTTGGTGTACTGATCATTACCTGAAAGAATCATCAAGATTGGGTGAAAAAATGTTTGCTGAGATTTCAGCAACTCGTAGTTTTTTGGAAGCTTGGCAACCCCTTTCCATCAAAGTGATTTCACCAGTCTCTGCTAAGGGCTACATCAACAGCAAACAAACCATAGAGATAGAAGTTGAAACTGATTTATTGTGTCAAGTTTGAAAGAGCTAGCACACACCGTCCTTCATTTAGAGTTCCAAATACATGTATCCCTATAGGAGAAAACAGAGTGAAACCTAAAAATGAAAACGGTTACCGCAAACGAACGGTTTAACCTAGAAGAACGAAATTTGGTGAGCCAAGTGGTTTTGGTGTACTGATCATTACCTGAAAGAATCATCAAGATTGGGTGAAAAATGTTTGCTGAGATTTTAGGCAACTCGTAGTTTTTTGGAAGCTTGGCAACCGCTTTCCATCAAAGTGATTTTCGCCAGTCTCTGCTTAGGGCTACATCAACAGCAAACAAACCATAGAGATAGAACTTGAAACTGCTTTATTGTGTCAAGATTCAAAGAGCTAGCACAAACGGTTTTGAGTTTGATTTCCAAATACATGTATCCCTATAGGAGAAAACAGAGTGAAACCTAAAAATAAAAACGGTTACTGCAAACGAACGGTTTAACCTAGAAGAACGAAATTTGGTGAGCCAAGTGGTTTTGGTGTACTGATCATTACCTTAAAGAATCATCAAGATTGGGTGAAAAAATGTTTGCTGAGATTTCAGCAACTCGTAGTTTTTTGGAAGCTTGGCAACCCCTTTCCATCAAAGTGATTTTCGCCAGTCTCTGCTTAGGGCTACATCAACAGCAAACAAACCATAGAGATAGAACTTGAAACTGCTTTATTGTGTCAAGTTTGAAAGAGCTAGGACAAACCGTCTTTCATTTAGAGTTCCAAATACATGTATCCCTATAGGAGAAAACAGAGTGAAACCTAAAAATGAAAACGGTTACTGCAAACGAACGGTTTAACCTAGAAGAACGAAATTAGGTGAGCCAAGTGGTTTTGGTGTACTGATCATTACCTGAAAGAATCATCAAGATTGTTGGAAAAATGTTTGCTGAGATTTCAGGCAACTCGTAGTTTTTTGGAAGCTTGGCAACCGCTTTCCATCAAAGTGATTTTCGCCAGTCTCTGCTTAGGGCTACATCAACAGCAAACAAACCATAGAGATAGAACTTGAAACTGCTTTATTGTGTCAAGGTTCAAAGAGCTAGCACAAACCGTATTTGAGTTAGAATTCCAAATACATGTATCCCTATAGGAGAAAACAGAGTGAAACCTAAAAATAAAAACGGTTACTGCAAACGAACGGTTTAACCTAGAAGAACGAAATTTGGTGAGCCAAGTGGTTTTGGTGTACTGATCATTACCTGAAAGAATCATCAAGATTGGGTGAAAAATGTTTGCTGAAATTTCAGGCAACTCATAGTTTTTTGGAAGCTTGGCAACCGCTTTCCATCAAAGTGATTTTCGCCAGTCTCTGCTTAGGGCTACATCAACAGCAAACAAACCATACAGATAGAACTTGAAACTGCTTTATTGTGTCAAGTTTCAAAGAGCTAGCACAAACCGTCTTTCATTTAGAGTTCCAAATACATGTATCCCTATAGGAGAAAACAGAGGGAAACCTCAAAATGAAAACGGTTACTGCAAACGAACTGTTTAACCTAGAAGAACGAAATTTGGTGAGCCAAGTGGTTTTGGTGTACTGATCATTACCTGAAAGAATCATCAAGATTGGGTGAAAAAATGTTTGCTGAGATTTCAGGCAACTCGTATTTTTTTGGAATCTTGGCAACCCCTTTTCATCCAAGTGACTTTCGCCAGTCTCTGCTTAGGGCTACATCAACAGCAAACAAATCATAGAGATAGAACTTGAAACTGCTTTATTGTGTCAAGTTTCAAAGAGCTAGCACAAACCGTGTTTGATTTAGAGTTCCAAATACATGTATCCCTATAGGAGAAAACAGAGTGAAACCTAAAAATGAAAACGGTTACTGCAAACGAACGGTTTAACCTAGAAAAACGAACTTTGGTGAGCCAAGTGGTTTTGGTGTACTGATCATTACCTGAAAGAATCATCAAGATTGGGTGAAAAAATGTTTGCTGAGATTTCAGCAATTCGTAGTTTTTTGGAAGCTTGGCAACCCCTTTCCATCAAAGTGATTTTCTCCAGTCTCTGCTTAGGGCTACATCAACAGCAAACAAACCATAGAGATAGAACTTGAAACTGCTTTATTGTGTCAAATTTCAAAGAGCTAGCACAAACCGTCTTTCATTTAGAGTTCCAAATACATGTATCCCTTTAGGAGAAAACAGAGTGAAACCTAAAAATGAAAACGGTTACTGCAAACGAACGGTTTAACCTAGAAGAATGAAATTTGGTGAGCCAAGTGGTTTGGGTGTACTGATCATTACCTGAAAGAATCATCAAGATTCGGTGAAAAAATGTTTGCTGAGAATTCAGGCAACTCGTAGTTTTTTGGAAGCTTGACAACCCCTTTCC
Source organism: Ictidomys tridecemlineatus (assembly GCF_052094955.1). Classification (NCBI taxonomy): domain Eukaryota; kingdom Metazoa; phylum Chordata; class Mammalia; order Rodentia; family Sciuridae; genus Ictidomys; species Ictidomys tridecemlineatus. Next base: position 54,941 of record NW_027522743.1, read on the forward strand.
ATCAAAGGGATTTTTGCCAGTCTCTGCTTAGGGCTACATTAACAGCAAACAAACCATAGAGATAGAACTTGAAACTGCTTTATTGTGTCAAGTTTCAAAGAGCTAGTACAAACCATCTGTCATTTAGAGTTCCAAATACATGTATCCCTATAGGAGAAAACAGAGTGAAACCAAAAAATGAAAACGGTTTCTGCAAATGAACGGTTTAACCTAGAAGAACAAAATTTGGTGAGCCAAGTGGTTTTTGTGTACTGATCATTACCTGAAAGAATCATCAAGATATGGTGAAAAAATGTTTGCTGAGATTTCAGGCAACTCTTGGTTTTTTGCAACATTGGACACCCCTTTTCATCAAAGTGATTTTCGACAGTGTCTGCTTAGGGCTACATCAACATCAAACAAACCATAGAGATAGAACTTGAAACTGCTTTATTGTGTCAAGGTTCAAAGAGCTAGCACAAACCGTGTTTGAGTTAGAGTTCCAAATACATGCATCCCTATAGGAGAAAACAGAGTGAAACCTAAAAATAAAAACGGTTACTGCAAACGAACGGTTTAACCTAGAAGAACGAAATTTGGTGAGCCAAGTGGTTTTGGTGTACTGATCATTACCTGAAAGAATCATCAAGATTGGGTGAAAAAATGTTTGCTGAGATTTCAGCAACTCGTAGTTTTTTGGAAGCTTGGCAACCCCTTTCCATCAAAGTGATTTTCGCCAGTCTCTGCTTAGGGCTACATAAACAGCAAACAAACCATAGAGATAGAACTTGAAACTGCTTTATTGTGTCAAGTTTGAAAGAGCTAGCACAAACCGTCTTTCATTTAGAGTTCCAAATACATGTATCCCTATAGGAGAAAACAGAGTGAAACCTAAAAATGAAAACGGTTACTGCAAACGAACGGTTTAACCTAGAAGAACGAAATTTGGTGAGCCAAGTGGTTTTGGTGTACTGATCATTACCTGAAAGAATCATCAAGATTGGGTGAAAAATGTTTGCTTAGATTTCAGGCAACTCGTAGTTTTTTGGAAGCTTGGCAACTGTTTACCATCAAAGTGATTTTCGCCAGTCTCTGCTTAGGGCTACATCAACAGCAAACAAACCATAGAGATAGAACTTGAAACTGCTTTATTGTGTCAAGGTTCAAAGAGCTAGCACAAACCGTGTTTGAGTTAGAGTTCCAAATACATGTATCCCTATAGGAGAAAACAGAGTGAAACCTCAAAATGAAAACGGTTACTGCAAACGAACTGTTTAACCTAGAAGAACGAAATTTGGTGAGCCAAGTGGTTTTGGTGTACTGATCATTACCTGAAAGAATCATCAAGATTGGGTGAAAAAATGTTTTCTGAGATTTCAGGCAACTCGTATTTTTTTGGAATCTTGGCAACCCCTTTCCATCCAAGTGACTTTCGCCAGTCTCTGCTTAGGGCTACATCAACAGCAAACAAACCATAGAGATAGAACTTGAAACTGCTTTATTGTGTCAAGTTTCAAAGAGCTAGCACAAACCGTGTTTGATTTAGAGTTCCAAATACATGTATCCCTATAGGAGAAAACAGAGTGAAACCTAAAAATGAAAACGGTTACTGCAAACGAACGGTTTAACCTAGAAAAACGAACTTTGGTGAGCCAAGTGGTTTTGGTGTACTGATCATTACCTGAAAGAATCATCAAGATTGGGTGAAAAAATGTTTGCTGAGATTTCAGCAACTCATAGTTTTTTGGAAGCTTGGCAACCCCTTTCCATCAAAGTGATTTTCTCCAGTCTCTGCTTAGGGCTACATCAACAGCAAACAAACCATAGAGATAGAACTTGAAACTGCTTTATTGTGTCAAATTTCAAAGAGCTAGCACAAACCGTCTTTCATTTAGAGTTCCAAATACATGTATCCCTTTAGGAGAAAACAGAGTGAAACCTAAAAATGGAAACGGTTACTGCAAACGAACGGTTTAACCTAGAAGAATGAAATTTGGTGAGCCAAGTGGTTTTGGTGTACTGATCATTACCTGAAAGAATCATCAAGATTCGGTGAAAAAATGTTTGCTGAGAATTCAGGCAACTCGTAGTTTTTTGGAAGCTTGACAACCCCTTTCCATCAAAGTGATTTTCGCCAGTCTCTGCTTAGGGCTACATTAACAGCAAACAAACCATAGAGATAGAACTTGAAACTGCTTTATTGTGTCAAGTTTCAAAGAGCTAGTACAAACCGTCTGTCATTTAGAGTTCCAAATACATGTATCCCTATAGGAGAAAACAGAGTGAAACCAAAAAATGAAAACGGTTACTGCAAATGAACGGTTTAACCTAGAAGAACAAAATTTGGTGAGCCAAGTGGTTTTTGTGTACTGATCATTACCTGAAAGAATCATCAAGATATGGTGAAAAAATGTTTGCTGAGATTTCTGGCAACTCCTGGTTTTTTGCAACATTGGACACCCCTTTCCATCAAAGTGATTTTCGCCAGTGTCTGCTTAGGGCTACATCAACAGCAAACAAACCATAGAGATAGAACTTGAAACTGCTTTATTGTGTCAAGTTACAAAGAGCTAGCACAAACCGTGTTTGATTTAGAGTTCCAAATACATGTATCCCTATAGGAGAAAACAGAGTGAAACCTAAAAATGAAAACGGTTACTGCAAACGAACGGTTTAACCTAGAAGAACGAAATTTGGTGAGCCAAGTGGTTTTGATGTACTGATCATTACCTGAAAGAATCATCAAGATTGGGTGAAAAAATGTTTGCTGAGATTTCAGGAAACTCGTAGTTTTTTGGAAGCTTGGCAACCCCTTTCCATCAAAGTGATTTTCGCCAGTCTCTGCTTAGGGCTACATCAACAGCAAACAAACCATAGAGATAGAACTTGAAACTGCTTTATTGTGTCAAGTTTAAAAGAGCTAGTACAAACCGTCTGTCATTTAGAGTTCCAAATACATGTATCCCTATAGGAGAAAAGAGAGTGAAACCAAAAAATGAAAACGGTTACTGCAAACGAACGGTTTAACCTAGAAGAACGAAATTTTGTGAGCCAAGTGGTTTGGTGTACTGACCATTACCTGAAAGAATCATCAAGATATGGTGAAAAAATGTTTGCTGAGATTTCAGGCAACTCGTATTTTTTTGCAACATTGGCAACCCCTTTCCATCAAAGTGATTTTCGACAGTCTCTGCTTAGGGCTACATCAACAGCAAACAAACCATAGAGATAGAACTTGAAAATGCTTTATTGTGTCAAGTGTCAAAGAGCTAGCACAAACCATGTTTGATTTAGAGTTCCAAATACATGTATCCCTATAGGAGAATACAGAGTGAAACCTAAAAATGTAAACGGTTACTGCAAAGGAACGGTTTAACCTAGGAGAACGAAATTTGGTGAGCCAAGTGGTTTTGATGTACTGATCATTACCTGAAAGAATCATCAAGATTGGGTGAAAAAATATTTTCTGAGATTTCAGGAAACTCGTAGTTTTTTGGAAGCTTGGCAACCCCTTTCCATCAAAGTGATTTTCCTTAGTCTCTGCTTAGGGCTACATCAACAGCAAACAAACCATACAGATAGAAGTTGAAACTGCTTTATTGTGTCAAGTTTCAAAGAGCTAGCACAAACCGTGTTTGATTTAGAGTTCCAAATACATGTATCCCTAAAGAAGAATACAGAGTGAAACCTAAAAATGTAAACGGTTACTGCAAACGAACGGTTTAACTTAGGACAACGAAATTTGTGAGCCAAGTGGTTTTGGTGTACTGATCATTACCTGAAAAAATCATCAGGATTCGGTGAAAAAATATTTGCTGAGATTTCAGGCAACTCGTAGTTTTTTGGAAGCTTGGCAACCCCTTTCCATCAAAGTGATTTATCCAGTCTCTGCTTAGGGCTACATCAACAGCAAACAAACCATAGAGATAGAACTTGAAACTGCTTTATTGTGTCAAGGTTCAAAGAGGTAGCACAAACCGTGTTTGAGTTAGAGTTGCAAATACATGTATCCCTATAGGAGAAAACAGAGTGAAACCTAAAAATAAAAACGGTTACTGCAAACGAACGGTTTAACCTAGAAGAACGAAATTTGGTGAGCCAAGTGGTTTTGGTGTACTGATCATTACCTGAAAGAATCATCAAGATTGGGTGAAAAACTGTTTGCTGAGATTTCAGGAAACTCGTAGTTTTTTGGAAGCTTGGCAACCCCTTTCCATCCAAGTGACTTTCGCCAGTCTCTGCTTAGGGCTACATCAACAGCAAACAAACCATAGAGATAGAACTTGAAACTGCTTTATTGTGTCAAGTTACAAAGAGCTAGCACAAACCGTGTTTGATTTAGAGTTCCAAATACATGTATCCCTATAGGAGAAAACAGAGTGAAACCTAAAAATGAAAACGGTTACTGCAAACGAACGGTTTAACCTAGAAGAACGAAATTTGGTGAGCCAAGTGGTTTTGGTGTACTGATCATTACCTGAAAGAATCATCAAGATTGGGTGAAAAAATGTTTGCTGAGATTTCAGGCAACTCCTGGTTTTTTGCAACATTGGACACCCCTTTCCATCAAAGTGATTTTCGCCAGTGTCTGCTTAGGGCTACATCAACAGCAAACAAACCATAGAGATAGAACTTGAAACTGCTTTATTGTGTCAAGTTACAAAGAGCTAGCACAAACCGTGTTTGATTTAGAGTTCCAAATACATGTATCCCTATAGGAGAAAACAGAGTGAAACCTAAAAATGAAAACGGTTACTGCAAACGAACGGTTTAACCTAGAAGAACGAAATTTGGTGAGCCAAGTGGTTTTGATGTACTGATCATTACCTGAAAGAATCATCAAGATTGGGTGAAAAAATGTTTGCTGAGATTTCAGGAAACTCGTAGTTTTTTGGAAGCTTGGCAACCCCTTTCCATCAAAGTGATTTTCGCCAGTCTCTGCTTAGGGCTACATCAACAGCAAACAAACCATAGAGATAGAACTTGAAACTGCTTTATTGTGTCAAGTTTAAAAGAGCTAGTACAAACCGTCTGTCATTTAGAGTTCCAAATACATGTATCTGTATAGGAGAAAAGAGAGTGAAACCAAAAAATGAAAACGGTTACTGCAAACGAACGGTTTAACCTAGAAGAACGAAATTTGGTGAGCCAAGTGGTTTGGTGTACTGATCATTACCTGAAAGAATCATCAAGATATGGTGAAAAAATGTTTGATGAGATTTCAGGCAACTCGTAGTTTTTTGCAACATTGGCAACCCCTTTCCATCAAGTGATTTTCGCCAGTGTCTGCTTAGGGCTACATCAACAGCAAACAACCATAGAGATAGAACTTGAAATGCTTTATTGTGTCAAGTGTCAAAGAGCTAGCACAAACCGTGTTTGATTTAGAGTTCCAAAATACATGTATCCCTATAGGAGAATACAGAGTGAAACCTAAAAATGTAAACGGTTACTGCAAAGGAACGGTTTAACCTAGGAGAACGAAATTTGGTGAGCCAAGTGGTTTTGATGTACTGATCATTACCTGAAAGAATCATCAAGATTGGGTGAAAAAATATTTTCTGAGATTTCAGGAAACTCGTAGTTTTTTGGAAGCTTGGCAACCCCTTTCCATCAAAGTGATTTTCCTTAGTCTCTGCTTAGGGCTACATCAACAGCAAACAAACCATACAGATAGAAGTTGAAACTGCTTTATTGTGTCAAGTTTCAAAGAGCTAGCACAAACCGTGTTTGATTTAGAGTTCCAAAAACATGTATCCCTAAAGAAGAATACAGAGTGAAACCTAAAAATGTAAACGGTTACTGCAAACGAACGGTTTAACCTAGGAGAAACGAAATTTGGTGAGCCAAGTGGTTTTGGTGTACTGATCATACCTGAAAAAATCATCAAGATTCGGTGAAAAAATATTTGCTGAGATTTCAGGCAACTCGTAGTTTTTTGGAAGCTTGGCAACCCCTTTCCATCAAAGTGATTTATCCAGTCTCTGCTTAGGGCTACATCAACAGCAAACAAACCATATAGATACAACTTGAAACTGCTTTATTGTGTCAAGTTTGAAAGAGCTAGCACAAACCGTGTTTGATTTAGAGTTCCAAATACATGTATCCCTATAGGAGAAAACAGAGTGAAACCTAAAAATGGAAATGGTTACTGCAAACGAATGGTTTAACCTAGAAGAACGAAATTTGGTGAGCCAAGTGGTTTTGGTGTACTGATCATTACCTGAAAGAATCATCAAGATATAATGACAAGATGTTTGCTGAGATTTCAGGGAACTCGTAGTTTTTTGGAAGCTTGGCAACCCCTTTCCATCAAAGTGATTTTCGCCAGTCTCTGCTTAGGGCTACATCAACAGCAAACAAACCATAGAGATAGACCTTGAAACTGCTTTATTGTGTCAAGTTTGAAAGAGCTAGCACAAACCGTCTTTCATTTAGAGTTCCAAATACATGTATCCCTATAGGAGAAAACAGAGTGAAACCTAAAAATGAAAATGGTTACTGCAAAAAAACAGTTTAACCTAGAAGAACGAAATTTGGTGAGCCAATTGGTTTTGGTGTACTGATCATTACCTGAAAGACTCATCAAGATTGGGTGAAAAAATGTTTGCTGAAATTTCAGGCAACTCGTAGTTTTTTGGAAGCTTGGCAACCCCTTTCCATCAAAGTGATTTTCTCCAGTCTCTGCTTAGGGCTATATCAACAGCAAACAAACCATAGAGATAGAACTTGAAACTGCTTTATTGTGTCAAGTTTCAAAGAGCTAGCACAAACCGTCTTTCATTTAGTGTTCCAAATACAAGTATTTCTTTAGGAAAAAACAGACTGAAACCTAAAAATGAAAACGGTTACTGCAAACGAACGGTTTAACCTAGAAGAATGAAATTTGGTGAGCCAAGTGGTTTTGGTGTACTGATCATTACCTGAAAGAATCATCAAGATTGGGTGAAAAAATGTTTGCTGATATTTCAGGCAACTCGTAGTTTTTTGGAAGCTTGACAACCCCTTTCTTTCAAAGTGATTTTTGCCAGTCTCTGCTTAGGGCTACATTAACAACAAACAAACCATAGAGATAGAACTTGAAACTGCTTTATTGTGTCACGTTTCAAAGAGCTAGTACAAACCGTCTGTCATTTAGAGTTCCAAATACATGTATCCCTATAGGAGAAAACAGAGTGAAACCAAAAAATGTAAACGGTTACTGCAAATGAACGGTTTAACCTAGAAGAACGAAATTTGGTGAGCCAAGTGGTTTTTGTGTACTGATCATTACCTGAAAGAATCATCAAGATATGGTGAAAAAATGTTTGCTGAGATTACAGGCAACTCGTAGTTTTTTGCAACATTGGACACCCCTTTCCATCAAAGTGATTTTCGCCAGTCTCTGCTTGGGCTACATCAACAGCAAACAAACCATAGAGATAGAACTTGAAACTGCTTTATTGTGTCAAGTTTCAAAGAGCTAGCACAAACCGTGTTTGATTTAGAGTTCCAAATACATGTATCCCTATAGGAGAAAACAGAGTGAAACCAAAAAATGTAAACGGTTACTGCAAATGAACGGTTTAACCTAGAAGAACGAAATTTGGTGAGCCAAGTGGTTTTGGTGTACTGATCAATACCTGAAAGAATCATCAAGATATAATGAAAAGATGTTTGCTGAGATTTCAGGCAACTCGTAGTTTTTTGGAAGCTTGGCAACCCCTTTCCATCAAAGTGATTTTCGCCAGTCTCTGCTTAGGGCTACATCAACAGCAAACAAACCATAGAGATAGACCTTGAAACTGCTTTATTGTGTCAAGTTTGAAAGAGCTAGCACAAACCGTGTTTCATTTAGAGTTCCAAATACATGTATCCCTATAGGAGAAAACAGAGTGAAACCTCAAAATGAAAACGGTTACTGCATACGAACGGTTTAAACTAGAAGAACGAAATTTGGTGAGCCAAGTGGTTTTGGTGTACTGATCATTACCTGAAAGAATCATCAAGATTGGGTGAAAAAATGTTTGCTGAGATTTCAGGCAACTCGTAGTTTTTTGGAAGCTTGGCAACCCCTTTCCATCAAAGTGATTTTCGCCAGTCTCTGCTTAGGGCTACATCAACAGCAAACAAACCATAGAGATAGAACTTGAAACTGCTTTATTGTGTCAAGTTTCAAAGAGCTAGCAAAAACCGTGTTTGATTTAGAGTTCCAAATACATGTATCCCTATAGGAGAAAACAGAGTGAAACCTAAAAATGAAAATGGTAACTGCAAAAAAACGGTTTAACCTAGAAGAACGAAATTTGGTGAGCCAATTGGTTTTGGTGTACTGATCATTACCTGAAAGAATCATCAAGATTGGGTGAAAAAATGTTTGCTGAAATTTCAGGCAACTCTTAGTTTTTTGGAAGCTTGGCAACCCCTTTCCATCAAAGTGATTTTCTCCAGTCTCTGCTTAGGGCTATATCAACAGCAAACAAACCATAGAGATAGAACTTGAAACTGCTTTATTGTGTCAAGTTTCAAAGAGCTAGCACAAACCGTCTTTCATTTAGAGTTCCAAATACATGTATTTCTTTAGGAAAAAACAGAGTGAAACCTAAAAATGAAAACGGTTACTGCAAACGAACGGTTTAACCTCGAAGAATGAAATTTGGTGAGCCAAGTGGTTTTGGTGTACTGATCATTACCTGAAAGAATCATCAGATTGGGTGAAAAAATGTTTGCTGAGATTTCAGGCAACTCGTAGTTTTTTGGAAGCTTGACAACCCCTTTCCTTCAAAGTGATTTTTGCCAGTCTCTGCTTAGGGCTACATTAACAGCAAACAAACCATAGAGATAGAACTTGAAACTGCTTTATCGTGTCAAGTTTCAAAGAGCTAGTACAAACCGTCTGTCATTTAGAGTTCCAAATACATGTATCCCTATAGGAGAAAACAGAGTGAAACCAAAAAATGTAAACGGTTACTGCAAATGAACGGTTTAACCTAGAAGAACGAAATTTGGTGAGCCAAGTGGTTTTTGTGTACTGATCATTACCTGAAAGAATCATCAAGATATGGTGAAAAAATGTTTGCTGAGATTACAGGCAACTCGTAGTTTTTTGCAACATTGGACACCCCTTTCCTTCAAAGTGATTTTCGCCAGTCTCTGCTTAGGGCTACATCAACAGCAAACAAACCATAGAGATAGAACTTGAAACTGCTTTATTGTGTCAAGTTTCAAAGAGCTAGCACAAACCGTGTTTGATTTAGAGTTCCAAATACATGTATCCCTATAGGAGAATACAGAGTGAAACCTAAAAATGTAAACGGTTACTGCAAACGAACGGTTTAACCTAGGAGAACGAAATTTGGTGAGCCAAGTAGTTTTGGTGTACTGATCATACCTGAAAGAATCATCAAGATTGGGTGAAAAAATATTTGCTGAGATTTCAGGAAACTCGTAGTTTTTTGGAAGCTTGGCAACCCCTTTCCATCAAAGTGATTTTCGCCAGTTTCTGCTTAGGGCTACATCAACAGCAAACAAACCATAGAGATAGAACTTGAAATTGCTTTATTGTGTCAAGTTTCAAAGAGCTAGCACAAACCGTCTTTCATTTAGAGTTCCAAATACATGTATCCCTATAGGAGAAAACAGAGTGAAACCTAAAAATGAAAACGGTTACTGCAAACGAACGGTTTAACCTAGAAGAACGAAATTTGGTGAGCCAAGTGGTTTTGGTGTACTGATCATTACCTGAAAGAATCATCAAGATTGGGTGAAAAAATGTTTGCTGAGATTTCAGGCAACTCGTTGTTTTTTGGAAGCTTGGCCACCCCTTTCCATCAAAATGATTTTCGCCAGTCTCTGCTTAGGGCTACATCAACAGCAAACAAACCATAGAGATAGAACTTGAAACTGCTTTCTTGTGTCAAGTTTCAAAGAGCTAGCACAAACCGTGTTTCATTTAGAGTTCCAAATACATGTATCCCTATAGGAGAAAAAGAGTGAAACCTAAAAATGAAAACGGTTACTGCAAACGAACGGTTTAACCTAGAAGAACGAAATTTGGTGAACCAAGTGGTTTTGGTGTACTCATCATTACCTGAAAGAATCATCAAGATTGGGTGAAAAAATGTTTGCTGAGATTTCAGGCAACTCGTAGTTTTTTGGAAGCTTGGCAACCCCTTTCCATCAAAGTGATTTTCGCCAGTCTCTGCTTAGGGCTACATTAACAGCAAACAAACCATAGAGATAGAACTTGAAACTGCTTTATGGTGTCAAGTTTCAAAGAGCTAGTACAAACCGTCTGTCATTTAGAGTTCCAAATACATGTATCCCTATAGGAGAAAACAGAGTGAAACCTAAAAATGAAAACGGTTACTGTAAACGAACGGTTTAACCGAGAAGAACGAAATTTGGTGAGCCAAGTGGTTTTGGTGTACTGATCATTACCTGAAAGAATCATCAAGATTGGGTGAAAAAATGTTTGTTGAGATTTCAGGCAACTCGAATTTTTTTGGAAGCTTGGCAACCCTTTTCCATCAAAATGATTTTCGCCAGTCTCTGCTTAGGGCTACATCAACAGCAAACAAACCATAGAGATAGAACTTGAAACTGCTTTATTGTGTCAAGTTTCAAAGAGCTAGCACAAACCGTGTTTGATTTAGAGTTCCAAATACATGTATCCCTATAGGAGAAAACAGAGTGAAACCTAAAAATGAAAACGGTTACTGCAAACGAACGGTTTAACCTAGAAGAACGAAATTTGGTGAGCCAAGTTTTTTTGGTATACTGATCATTACCTGAAAGAATCATCAAGATTGGGTGAAAAAATGTTTGCTGAGATTTCAGGCAACTCGTAGTTTTTTGGAAGCTTGGCAACCCCTTTCCATCAAAGTGATTTTCGCCAGTCTCTGCTTAGGGCTACATCAACAGCAAACAAACCATAGAGATAGAACTTGAAACTGCTTTATTGTGTCAAGTTTCAAAAAGCTAGCACATACCGTCTTTCATTTACAGTTCCAAATACATGTATTTCTATAGGAGAAAACAGACTGAAACCTAAAAATGTAAACGGTTACTGCAAAAAAACGGTTTAACATAGAAGAATGAAATTTGGTGAGCCAAGTGGTTTTGGTGTACTGATCATTACCTGAAAGAATCATCAGGATATGGTGAAAAGATGTTTGCTGAGATTTCAGCAACTCGTAGTTTTTTGGAAGATTGGCAACCCCTTTCCATCAAAGTGATTTTCGCCAGTCTCTGCTTAGGGCTACATCAACAGAAAACAAACCATAGAGATAGACCTTGAAACTGCTTTATTGTGTCAAGTTTGAAAGAGCTAGCACAAACCGTCTTTCATTTAGAGTTCCAAATACATGTATCCCTATAGGAGAAAACAGAGTGAAACCTAAAAAGGTAAACGGTTACTGCAAACGAACGGTTTAACCTAGAAGAACGAAATTTGGTGAGCCAAGTGGCTTTGGTGTACTGATAATTACCTGAAAGAATCATCAAGATTGGGTTAAAAATGTTTGCTGAGATTTCAGGAAACTCGTAGTTTTTTGGAAGCTTGGCAACCGCTTTCCATCAAAGTGATTTTCGCCAGTCTCTGCTTAGGGTTACATTAACAGCAAACAAACCATAGAGATAGAACTTGAAACTGCTTTATTGTGTCAAGTTTCAAAGAGCTAGCACAAACCGTCTTTCATTTAGAGTTCTAAATACATGTATCCCTATAGGAGAAAACAGAGTGAAACCTAAAAATGTAAACGGTTACTGCAAACAAACGGTTTAACCGAGAAGAACGAAATTTGGTGAACCAAGTGGTTTCGGTGTACTGATCATTACCTGAAAGAATCATCAAGATATGGTGAAAAGATGTTTGCTGAGATTTCAGGCAACTCGTAGTTTTTTGCAACATTGGCAACCCCTTTCCATCAAAGTGATTTTCGCCAGTCTCTGCTTAGGGCTACATCAACAGCAAACAAACCATAGAGATAGAACTTGAAACTGCTTTATTGTGTCAAGTTTCAAAGAGCTAGCACAAACCGTGTTTGATTTAGAGTTCCAAATACATGTATCGCTATAGGAGAAAACAGAGTGAAACCTAAAAATGAAAACGGTTACTGCAAACGAACGGTTTAACCTAGAAGAACGAAATTTGGTGAGCCAAGTGGTTTTGGTGTACTGATCATTACCTGAAAGAATCATCAAGATTGGGTGACAAAATGTTTGCTGAGATTTCAGGCAACTCGTAGTTTTTTAAAAGCTTGGCAACCCCTTTCCATCAAAGTGATTTTCGCCAGTCTCTGTTTAGGCCTACATCAACAGCAAACAAACCATAGAGATAGAACTTGAAACTTCTTTATTGTGTCAAGTTTCAAAGAGCTAGTACAAACCGTCTGTCATTTAGAGTTCCAAATATATGTATCCCTATAGGAGAAAACAGAGTGAAACCTAAAAATGAAAACGGTTACTGCAAACGAACGGTTTAACCTAGAAGAACGAAATTTGGTGAGCCAAGTGGTTTTGGTGTACTGATCATTACCTGAAAGAATCATCAAGATTGGGTGAAAAAATGTTTGCTGAGATTTCAGGCAACTCGTAGTTTTTTGGAAGCTTGGCAACCCCTTTCCTTCAAAGTGATTTTCTCCAGTCTCTGCTTAGGGCTACATCAACAGCAAAAAAACGATAGAGACAGAACTTGAAACTGCTTTATTGTGTCAAGTTTCAAAAAGCTAGCACAAACCGTGTTTGATTTAGAGTTCCAAATACATGTATCCCTATAGGAGAAAACAGAGTGAAACCTAAAAATGAAAACGGTTACTGCAAACGAACAATTTAACCTAGAAGAACGAAATTTGGTGAGCCAAGTGGTTTTGGTGTACTGATCATTACCTGAAAGAATCATCAAGATATGGTGAAAAAATGTTTGCTGAGATTTCAGGAAACTCGTAGTTTTTTGCAACATTGGCAACCCCTTTCCATCAAAGTGATTTTCGCCAGTCTCTGCTTAGGGCTACATCAACAGCAAACAAACAATAGAGATAGAACTTGAAACTGCTTTATTGTGTCAAGTTTCAAAGAGCTAGCACAAACCGTGTTTGATTTAGAGTTCCAAATACATGTATCCCTATAGGAGAAAACAGAGTGAAACCTAAAAATGAAAACGGTTATTGCAAACGAACGGTTTAACCTAGAAGAACGAAATTTGGTGAGCCAAGTGGTTTTGGTGTACTGATCATTACCTGAAAGAATCATCAAGATTGGGTGAAAAAATGTTTGCTGAGATTTCAGGCAACTCGTAGTTTTTTGGAAGCTTGGCAACCCCTTTCCATCAAAGTGATTTTCTCCAGTCTCTGCTTAGGGCTATATCAACAGCAAACAAACCATAGAGATAGAACTTGAAACTGCTTTATTGTGTCTAGTTTCAAAGAGCTAGCACAAACCGTCTTTCATTTAGAGTTCCGATTACATGTATCCCTATAGGAGAAAACAGAGTGAAACCTAAAAATGTAAACGGTTACTGCAAACAAACGGTTTAACCTAGAAGAACGAAATTAGGTGAGCCAAGTGGTTTTGATGTACTGATCATTACCTGAAAGATTCATCAAGATTGGGTGAAAAAATGTTTGCTGAGATTTCAGGCAACTCGTAGTTTTTTGGAAGCTTGGCAACCCCTTTCCATCAAAGTGATTTTCTCCAGTCTCTGCTTAGGGTTACATAAACAGCAAACAAACCATAGAGATAGTACTTGAAACTTCTTTATTGTGTCAAGTTTCAAAGAGCTAGCACAAACCGTGTTTGATTTAGAGTTCCAAATACATGTATCCCTAAGGAGAAAACAGAGTGAAACCTAAAGATGAAAACGGTTACTGCAAACGAACGGTTTAACCTAGAAGAACGAAATTTGGTGAGCCAAGTGGTTTTGGTGTACTGATAATTACCTGAAAGAATCATCAAGATTGGGTGATAAAATGTTTGCTGAGATTTCAGGCAACTCGTAGTTTTTTAAAAGCTTGGCAACCCCTTTCCATCAAAGTGATTTTCGCCAGTCTCTCCTTAGGGCTACATCAACAGCAAACAAACCATAGAGATAGAACTTGAAACTGCTTTATTGTGTCAAGTTTCAAAGAGCTAGTACAAACCGTCTGTCATTTAGAGTTCCAAATACATGTATCCCTATAGGAGAAAACAGAGTGAAACCAAAAAATGAAAACGGTTACTGCAAACGAACGGTTTAACCTAGAAGAACGAAATTTGGTGAGCCAAGTGGTTTTGGTGTACGGATCATTACCTGAAAGAATCATCAAGATATGGTGAAAAAATGTTTGCTGAGATTTCAGGCAACTCGTAGTTTTTTGCAACATTGGCAACCCCTTTCCATCAAAGTGATTTTCGCCAGTCTCTGCTTAGGGCTACATCAACAGCAAACAAACCATAGAGATAGAACTTAAAACTGCTTTATTGTGTCAAGTTTGAAAGAGCTAGCACAAACCGTGTTTGATTTAGAGTTCCAAATACATGTATCCCTATAGGAGAAAACAGAGTGAAACCTAAAAATAAAAACGGTTACTGCAAACGAACCGTTTAACCTACAAGAACGAAATTTGGTGAGCCAAGTGGTTTTGGTGTACTGATCATTACCTGAAAGAATCATCAAGATTGGGTGAAAAAATGTTTGCTGAGATTTCAGGCAACTCGTAGTTTTTTGGAAGCTTGGCAACCCCTTTCCATCAAAGTGATTTTCTCCAGTCTCTGCTTAGGGCTATATCAACAGCAAACAAACCATAGAGATAGAACTTGAAACTGCTTTATTGTGTCTAGTTTCAAAGAGCTAGCACAAACCGTCTTTCATTTAGAGTTCCGATTACATGTATCCCTATAGGAGAAAACAGAGTGAAACCTAAAAATGTAAACGGTTACTGCAAACAAACGGTTTAACCTAGAAGAACGAAATTAGGTGAGCCAAGTGGTTTTGATGTACTGATCATTACCTGAAAGATTCATCAAGATTGGGTGAAAAAATGTTTGCTGAGATTTCAGGCAACTCGTAGTTTTTTGGAAGCTTGGCAACCCCTTTCCATCAAAGTGATTTTCTCCAGTCTCTGCTTAGGGTTACATAAACAGCAAACAAACCATAGAGATAGTACTTGAAACTTCTTTATTGTGTCAAGTTTCAAAGAGCTAGCACAAACCGTGTTTGATTTAGAGTTCCAAATACATGTATCCCTAAGGAGAAAACAGAGTGAAACCTAAAGATGAAAACGGTTACTGCAAACGAACGGTTTAACCTAGAAGAACGAAATTTGGTGAGCCAAGTGGTTTTGGTGTACTGATAATTACCTGAAAGAATCATCAAGATTGGGTGATAAAATGTTTGCTGAGATTTCAGGCAACTCGTAGTTTTTTAAAAGCTTGGCAACCCCTTTCCATCAAAGTGATTTTCGCCAGTCTCTCCTTAGGGCTACATCAACAGCAAACAAACCATAGAGATAGAACTTGAAACTGCTTTATTGTGTCAAGTTTCAAAGAGCTAGTACAAACCGTCTGTCATTTAGAGTTCCAAATACATGTATCCCTATAGGAGAAAACAGAGTGAAACCAAAAAATGAAAACGGTTACTGCAAACGAACGGTTTAACCTAGAAGAACGAAATTTGGTGAGCCAAGTGGTTTTGGTGTACGGATCATTACCTGAAAGAATCATCAAGATATGGTGAAAAAATGTTTGCTGAGATTTCAGGCAACTCGTAGTTTTTTGGAAGCTTGGCAACCCCTTTCCATCAAAGTGATTTTCGCCAGTCTCTGCTTAGGGCTACATCAACAGCAAACAAACCATAGAGATAGAACTTAAAACTGCTTTATTGTGTCCAGTTTGAAAGAGCTAGCACAAACCGTGTTTGATTTAGAGTTCCAAATACATGTATCCCTATAGGAGAAAACAGAGTGAAACCTAAAAATAAAAACGGTTACTGCAAACGAACCGTTTAACCTACAAGAACGAACTTTGGTGAGCCAAGTTTTTTTGGTGTACTGATCATTACCTGAAAGAATCATCAAGATTGGGTGAAAAAATGTTTGCTGAGATTTCAGGCAACTCGTAGTTATTTGGAAGCTTGGCAACACCTTTCCATCAATGTGATTTTCGCCAGTCTCTGCTTAGGGATACATCAACAGCAAACAAACCAGAGATAGAACTTGAAACTGCTTTATTGTGTCAAGTTTCAAAGAGCTAGCACAAACCGTGTTTGATTTAGAGTTCCAAATACATGTATCCCTATAAGAGAAAACACAGTGAAACCTAAAAATGAAAACGGTTACTGCAAACGAACGGTTTAACCTAGAAGATCGAAATTTGGTGAGCCAAGTGGATTTGGTGTACTGATCATTACCTGAAAGAATCATCAAGATTGGGTGAAAAAATGTTTGCTGAGATTTCAGGGAACTCGTAGTTTTTTAAAAGCTTGGCAACCCCTTTCCATCAAAGTGATTTTCGCCAGTCTCTGTTTTGGCCTACATCAACAGCAAACAAACCATAGAGATAGAACTTGAAACTGCTTTATTGTGTCAAGTTTCAAAGAGCTAGTACAAACCGTATGTCATTTAGAGTTCCAAATACATGTATCCCTATAGGAGAAAACAGAGTGAAACCTAAAAATGAAAACGGTTACTGCAAACGAACGGTTTAACCTAGAAGAACGAAATTTGGTGAGCCAAGTGGTTTTGGTGTACTGATTATTACCTGAAAGAATCATCAAGATTGGGTGAAAAAATGTTTGCTGAGATTTCAGGCAAATCGTAATTTTTTGGAAGCTTGGCAACCCCTTTCCTTCAAAGTGATTTTCTCCAGTCTCTGCTTAGGGCTACATCAACAGCAAACAAACTATAGAGACAGAACTTGAAACTGCTTTATTGTGTCAAATTTCAAAAAGCTAGCACAAACCGTGTTTGATTTAGAGTTCCAAATACATGTATCCCTATAGGAGAAAACAGAGTGAAACCTAAAAATGAAAACGGTTACTGCAAACGAACAATTTAACCTAGAAGAACGAAATTTGGTGAGCCAAGTGGTTTTGGTGTACTGATCATTACCTGAAAGAATCATCAAGATATGGTGAAAAAATGTTTGCTGAGATTTCAGGAAACTCGTAGTTTTTTGCAACATTGGCAACCCCTTTCCATCAAAGTGATTTTCTCCAGTCTCTGCTTAGGGCTACATCAACAGCAAACAAACCATAGAGATAGAACTTGAAACTGCTTTATTGTGTCAAGTTTCAAAGAGCTAGCACAAACCGTGTTTGATTTAGAGTTCCAAATACATGTATCCCTATAGGAGAAAACAGAGTGAAACCTAAAGATGAAAACGGTTACTGCAAACGAACGGTTTAACCTAGAAGAACGAAATTTGGTGAGCCAAGTGGTTTTGGTGTACTGATCATTACCTGAAAGAATCATCAAGATTGGGTGAAAAAATGTTTGCTGAGATTTCAGGCAACTCGTAGTTTTTTGGAAGCTTGGCAACCCCTTTCCATCAAAGTGATTTTCGTCAGTCTCTGCTTAGGGCTATATCAGCAGCAAACAAACCATAGAGATAGAACTTGAAACTGCTTTATTGTGTCAAGTTTCAAAGAGCTAGCACAAACCGTGTTTGATTTAGAGTTCCAAATACATGTATCCCTATAGGAGAAAACAGAGTGAAACCTAAAAATGTAAACGGTTACTGCAAACAAACGGTTTAACCTAGAAGAACGAAATTTGGTGAGCCAAGTGGTTTTGGTGTACTGATCATTACCTGAAAGAATCATCAAGATTGGGTGAAAAAATATTTGCTGAGATTTCAGGAAACTCGTAGTTTTTTGCAACATTGGCAACCCCTTTCCATCAAAGTGATTTTCGCCAGTCTCTGCTTAGGGCTACATCAACAGCAAACAAACCAAAGAGATAGAACTTGAAACTGCTTTATTGTGTCAAGTTTCTAAGAGCTAGCACAAACCGTGTTTGATTTAGAGTTCCAAATACATGTATCGCTATAGGAGAAAACAGAGTGAAACCTAAAAATGAAAACGGTTACTGTAAACGAACGGTTTAACCTAGAAGAACGAAATTTGGTGAGCCAAGTGGTTTTGGTGTACTGATCATTACCTGAAAGTATCATCAAGATTGGGTGAAAAAATGTTTGCTGAGATTTCAGGCAACTCGTAGTTTTTTAAAAGCTTGGCAACCCCTTTCCATCAAAGTGATTTTCGCCAGTCTCTGTTTTGGCCTACATCAACAGCAAACAAACCATAGAGATAGAACTTGAAACTGCTTTATTGTGTCAAGTTTCAAAGAGCTAGTACAAACCGTCTGTCATTTAGAGTTCCAAATACATGTATCCCTATAGGAGAAAACAGAGTGAAACCTAAAAATGAAAACGGTTACTGCAAACGAACGGTTTAACCTAGAAGAACGAAATTTGGTGAGCCAAGTGGTTTTGGTGTACTGATCATTACCTGAAAGAATCATCAAGATTGGGTGAAAAAATGTTTGCTGAGATTTCAGGCAACTCGTAGTTTTTTGGAAGCTTGGCAACCCCTTTCCTTCAAAGTGATTTTCTCCAGTCTCTGCTTAGGGCTACATCAACAGCAAACAAACGATAGAGACAGAACTTGAAACTGCTTTATTGTGTCAAATTTCAAAAAGCTAGCACAAACCGTGTTTGATTTAGAGTTCCAAATACATGTATCCCTATAGGAGAAAACAGAGTGAAACCTAAAAATGAAAACGGTTACTGCAAACGAACAATTTAACCTAGAAGAACGAAATTTGGTGAGCCAAGTGGTTTTGGTGTACTGATCATTACCTGAAAGAATCATCAAGATATGGTGAAAAAATGTTTGCTGAGATTTCAGGAAACTCGTAGTTTTTTGCAACATTGGCAACCCCTTTCCATCAAAGTGATTTTCGCCAGTCTCTGCTTAGGGCTACATCAACAGCAAACAAACCATAGAGATAGAACTTGAAACTGCTTTATTGTGTCAAGTTTCAAAGAGCTAGCACAAACCGTGTTTGATTTAGAGTTCCAAATACATGTATCCCTATAGGAGAAAACAGAGTGAAACCTAAAAATGAAAACGGTTACTGCAAACGAACGGTTTAACCTAGAAGAACGAAATTTGGTGAGCCAAGTGGTTTTGGTGTACTGATCATTACCTGAAAGAATCATCAAGATATGGTGAAAAAATGTTTGCTGAGATTTCAGGCAACTCGTAGTTTTTTGGAAGCTTGGCAACCCTTTTCCATCAAAGTGATTTTCGCCAGTCTCTGCTTAGGGCTACATCAACAGCAAACAAACCATAGAGATAGAACTTGAAACTGCTTTATTGTGTCAAGTTTCAAAGAGCTAGCACAAACCGTGTTTGATTTAGAGTTCCAAATACATGTATCCCTATAGGAGAAAACACAGTGAAACCTAAAAATTAAAACGGTTACTGCAAACCAAAGGTTTAACCTAGAAGAACGAAATTTGGTGAGCCAAGTGGTTTTGGTGTACTGATCATTACCTGAAAGAATCATCAAGATTGGGTGAAAAAATATTTGCTGAGATTTCAGGAAACTCGTAGTTTTTTGGAAGCTTGGCAACCCCTTTCCATCAAAGTGATTTTCGCCAGTCTCTGCTTAGGGCTACATCAACAGGAAACAAACCATAGAGATAGAACTTGAAACTGCTTTATTGTGTCAAGTTTCAAAGTGCTAGCACAAACCGTGTTTGATTTAGAGTTCCAAATACATGTATCCCTATAGGAGAAAACAGAGTGAAACCTAAAGATGAAAACGGTTACTGCAAACGAACGGTTTAACCTAGAAGAACGAAATTTGGTGAGCCAAGTGGTTTTGGTGTACTGATCATTACCTGAAAGAATCATCAAATTGGGTGAAAAAATGTTTGCTGAGATTTCAGGCAACTCGTAGTTTTTTAAAAGCTTGGCAACCCCTTTCCATCAAATGGATTTTCGCCAGTCTCTGCTTAGGGCTACATCAACAGCAAACAAACCATAGAGATAGAACTTGAAACTGCTTTATTGTGTCAAGTTTCAAAGAGCTAGCACAAACCGTGTTTGATTTAGAGTTCCAAATACATGTATCCCTATAGGAGAAAACAGAGTGAAACCTAAAAATGAAAACGGTTACTGCAAACGAACGGTTTAACCTAGAAGAACGAAATTTGGTGAGCCAAGTGCGTTTGGTGTACTGATCATTACCTGAAAGAATCATCAAGATTGGGTGAAAAAATGTTTGCTGAGATTTCAGGAAACTCGTAGTTTTTTGGAAACTTGGCAACCGCTTTCCATCAAAGTGATTTTCGCCAGTCTCTGCTTAGGGCTACATGAACAGCAAACAAACCATAGAGACAGAACTTGAAACTGCTTTATTGTGTCAAGTTTCAAAGAGCTAGTACAAACCGTCTGTCATTTAGAGTTCCAAATACATGTATCCCTATAGGAGAAAACAGAGTGAAACCAAAAAATGAAAACGGTTACTGCAAACGAACGGTTTAACCTAGAAGAACGAAATTGGGTGAGCCAAGTGGTTTTGGTGTACGGATCATTACCTGAAAGAATCATCAAGATATGGTGAAAAAATGTTTGCTGAGATGTCAGGCAACTCGTAGTTTTTGCAACATTGGCAACCCCTTTCCATCCAAGTGATTTTCGCCAGTCTCTGCTTAGGGCTACATCAACAGCAAACAAACCATTGAGAGAGAACTTGAAACTGCTTTATTGTGTCAAGTTTCAAAGGAGCTAGCACAAACCGTGTTTGATTTAGAGTTCCAAATACATGTATCGCTATAGGAGAAAACAGAGTGAAACCTAAAGATGAAAACGGTTACTGCAAACGAACGGTTTAACCTAGAAGAACGAAATTTGGTGAGCCAAGTGGTTTTGGTGTACTGATCATTACCTGAAAGAATCATCAAGATTGGGTGAAAAAATGTTTGCTGAGATTTTCAGGCAACTCGTAGTTTTTTAAAAGCTTGGCAACCCTTTCCTTCAAAGGGATTTTCGCAGTCTCTGCTTAGGGCTACATCAACAGCAAACAAACCATAGAGATAGAACTTGAAACTGCTTTATTGTGTCAAGTTTCAAAGAGCTAGCACAAACCGTGTTTGATTTAGAGTTCCCAAATACATGTATCCCTATAGGAGAAAACAGAGTGAAACCTAAAAATGAAAACGGTTACTGCAAACGAACGGTTTAACCTAGAAGAACGAAATTTGGTGAGCCAAGTGGTTTTGGTGTACTGATCATTACCTGAAAGAATCATCAAGATATGGTGAAAAAATGTTTGCTGAGATTTCAGGCAACTCGTAGTTTTTTGGAAGCTTGGCAACCCCTTTCCTTCAAAGTGATTTTCTCCAGTCTCTGCTTAGGGCTACATCAACAGCAAACAAACGATAGAGAAAGAACTTGAAACTGCTTTATTGTGTCAAGTTTCAAAAAGCTAGCACAAACGTGTTTGATTTAGAGTTCCAAATACATGTATCCCTATAGGAGAAAACAGAGTGAAACCTAAAAATGAAAACGGTTACTGCAAACGAACGGTTTAACCTAGAAGAACGAAATTTGGTGAGCCAAGTGGTTTTGGTGTACTGATCGTTACCTGAAAGAATCATCAAGATTGGGTGAAAAAATGTTTGCTGAGATTTCAGGCAACTCGTAGTTTTTGGAAACTTGGCAACCGCTTTCCATCAAAGTGATTTTCGCCAGTCTCTGCTTAGGGCTACATGAACAGCAAACAAACCATAGAGACAGAACTTGAAACTGCTTTATTGTGTCAAGTTTCAAAGAGCTAGTACAAACCGTCTGTCATTTAGAGTTCCAAATACATGTATCCCTATAGGAGAAAACAGAGTGAAACCAAAAAATGAAAACGGTTACTGCAAACGAACGGTTTAACCTAGAAGAACGAAATTTGGTGAGCCAAGTGGTTTTGGTGTACGGATCATTACCTGAAAGAATCATCAAGATATGGTGAAAAAATGTTTGCTGAGATTTCAGGCAACTCGTAGTTTTTTGCAACATTGGCAACCCCTTTCCATCCAAGTGATTTTCGCCAGTCTCTGCTTAGGGCTACATCAGCAGCAAACAAACCATAGAGATAGAACTTGAAACTGCTTTATTGTGTCAAGTTTCAAAGAGCTAGCACAAACCGTGTTGATTTAGAGTTCCAAATACATGTATCGCTATAGGAGAAAACAGAGTGAAACCTAAAAATGAAAACGGTTACTGCAAACGAACGGTTTAAACTAGAAGAACGAAATTGGTGAGCCAAGTCGTTTTTGCTGTACTGATCATTACCTGAAAGAATCATCAAGATTGGGTGAAAAAATGTTTGCTGTGATTTCAGGCAACTCGTAGTTTTTTAAAAGCTTGGCAACCACTTTCCATCAAAGTGATTTTCGCCAGTCTCTGTTTAGGCCTACATCAACAGCAAACAAACCATAGAGATAGAACTTGAAACTGCTTTATTGTGTCAAGTTTCAAAGAGCTAGTACAAACCGTCTGTCATTTAGAGTTCCAAATACATGTATCCCTATAGGAGGAAAACAGAGTGAAACCTAAAAAATGAAAACGGTTACTGCAAACGAACGGTTAACCTAGAAGAACGAAATTTGGTGAGCCAAGTGGTTTTGGTGTACTGATCATTACCTGAAAGAATCATCAAGATTGGGTGAAAAAATGTTTGCTGAGATTTCAGGCAACTCGTAGTTTTTTGGAAGCTTGGCAACCCCTTTCCATCAAAGTGATTTTCGCCAGTCTCTGCTTAGGGCTACATCAACAGCAAACAAACGATAGAGACAGAACTTGAAACTGCTTTATTGTGTCAAGTTTAAAAAAGCTAGCACAAACCGTGTTTGATTTAGAGTTCCAAATACAATGTATCCCTATAGGAGAAAACAGAGTGAAACCTAAAAATGAAAACGGTTACTGCAAACGAACAATTTAACCTAGAAGAACGAAATTTGGTGAGCCAAGTGGTTTTGGTGTACTGATCATTACCTGAAAGAATCATCAAGATATGGTGAAAAATGTTTGCTGAGATTTCAGGAAACTCGTAGTTTTTTGCAACATTGGCACCCCTTTCCATCAAAGTGATTTTCGCCAGTCTCTGCTTAGGGCTACATCAACAGCAAACAAACCATAGAGATAGAACTTGAAACTGCTTTATTGTGTCAAGTTTCAAAGAGCTAGCAAAACCGTGTTTGATTTAGAGTTCCAAATACATGTATCCCTATAGGAGAAAACAGAGTGAAACCTAAAGATGAAAACGGTTACTGCAAACGAACGGTTTAACCTAGAAGAACGAAATTTGGTGAGCAAAGTGGTTTGGTGTACTGATCATTACCTGAAAGAATCATCAAGATTGGGTGAAAAAATATTTGCTGAGATTTCAGGCAACTCGTAGTTTTTTAAAAGCTTGGCAACCCCTTTCCATCAAAGTGATTTTCGCCAGTCTCTGTTTAGGCGGCCTACATCAACAGCAAACAAACCATAGAGATAGAACTTGAAACTGCTTTATTGTGTCAAGTTTCAAAGAGCTAGTACAAACCGTCTGTCATTTAGAGTTCCAAATACATGTATCCCTATAGGAGAAAACAGAGTGAAACCTAAAAATGAAAACGGTTACTGCAAACGAACGGTTTAACCTAGAAGAACGAAATTTGGTGAGCCAAGTGGTTTTGGTGTACTGATCATTACCTGAAAGAATCATCAAGATTGGGTGAAAAAATGTTTGCTGAGATTTCAGGCAACTCGTAGTTTTTTGGAAGCTTGGCAACCCCTTTCCTTCAAAGTGATTTTCTCCAGTCTCTGCTTAGGGCTACATCAACAGCAAACAAACGATAGAGACAGAACTTGAAACTGCTTTATTGTGTCAAGTTTCAAAAAGCTAGCACAAACCGTGTTTGATTTAGAGTTCCAAATACATGTATCCCTATAGGAGAAAACAGAGTGAAACCTAAAAATGAAAACGGTTACTGCAAACGAACAATTTAACCTAGAAGAACGAAATTTGGTGAGCCAAGTGGTTTTGGTGTACTGATCATTACCTGAAAGAATCATCAAGATATGGTGAAAAAATGTTTGCTGAGATTTCAGGAAACTCGTAGTTTTTTGCAACATTGGCAACCCCTTTCCATCAAAGTGATTTTCGCCAGTCTCTGCTTAGGGCTACATCAACAGCAAACAAACCATAGAGATAGAACTTGAAACTGCTTTATTGTGTCAAGTTTCAAAGAGCTAGCACAAACCGTGTTTGATTTAGAGTTCCAAATACATGTATCCCTATAGGAGAAAACAGAGTGAAACCTAAAGATGAAAACGGTTACTGCAAACGAACGGTTTAACCTAGAAGAACGAAATTTGGTGAGCCAAGTGGTTTTGGTGTACTGATCATTACCTGAAAGAATCATCAAGATATGGTGAAAAAATGTTTGCTGAGATTTCAGGAAACTCGTAGTTTTTTGCAACATTGGCAACCCCTTTCCATCAAAGTGATTTTCGCCAGTCTCTGCTTAGGGCTACATCAACAGCAAACAAACCATAGAGATAGAACTTGAAACTGCTTTATTGTGTCAAGTTTCAAAGAGCTAGCACAAACCGTGTTTGATTTAGAGTTCCAAATACATGTATCCCTATAGGAGAAAACAGAGTGAAACCTAAAGATGAAAACGGTTACTGCAAACGAACGGTTTAACCTAGAAGAACGAAATTTGTTGAGCAAAGTGGTTTTGGTGTACTGATCATTACCTGAAAGAATCATCAAGATTGGGTGAAAAAATATTTGCTGAGATTTCAGGCAACTCGTAGTTTTTTAAAAGCTTGGCAACCCCTTTCCATCAAAGTGATTTTCGCCAGTCTCTGTTTAGGCCTACATCAACAGCAAACAAACCATAGAGACAGAACTTGAAACTGCTTTATTGTGTCAAGTTTCAAAGAGCTAGTACAAACCGTCTGTCATTTAGAGTTCCAAATACATGTATCCCTATAGGAGAAAACAGAGTGAAACCTAAAAATGAAAACGGTTACTGCAAACGAACGGTTTAACCTAGAAGAACGAAATTTGGTGAGCCAAGTGGTTTTGGTGTACTGATCATTACCTGAAAGAATCATCAAGATTGGGTGAAAAAATGTTTGCTGAGATTTCAGGCAACTCGTAGTTTTTTGGAAGCTTGGCAACCCCTTTCCTTCAAAGTGATTTTCTCCAGTCTCTGCTTAGGGCTACATCAACAGCAAACAAACGATAGAGACAGAACTTGAAACTGCTTTATTGTGTCAAGTTTCAAAGAGCTAGCACAAACCGTCTTTCATTTAGAGTTCCAAATACATGTATCCCTATAGGAGAAAACAGAGTGAAACCTAAAGATGAAAACGGTTACTGCAAACGAACGGTTTAACCTAGAAGAACGAAATTTGGTGAGCCAAGTGGTTTTGGTGTACTGATCATTACCTAAAGAATCATCAAGATATGGTGAAAAAATGTTTGCTGAGATTTCAGGAAACTCGTAGTTTTTTGCAACATTGGCAACCCCTTTCCATCAAAGTGATTTTCGCCAGTCTCTGCTTAGGGCTACATCAACAGCAAACAAACCATAGAGATAGAACTTGAAACTGCTTTATTGTGTCAAGTTTCAAAGAGCTAGCAAAACCGTGTTTGATTTAGAGTTCCAAATACATGTATCCCTATAGGAGAAAACAGAGTGAAACCTAAAGATGAAAACGGTTACTGCAAACGAACGGTTTAACCTAGAAGAACGAAATTTGGTGAGCAAAGTGGTTTTGGTGTACTGATCATTACCTGAAAGAATCATCAAGATTGGGTGAAAAAATATTTGCTGAGATTTCAGGCAACTCGTAGTTTTTTAAAAGCTTGGCAACCCCTTTCCATCAAAGTGATTTTCGCCAGTCTCTGTTTAGGCCTACATCAACAGCAAACAAACCATAGAGATAGAACTTGAAACTGCTTTATTGTGTCAAGTTTCAAAGAGCTAGTACAAACCGTCTGTCATTTAGAGTTCCAAATACATGTATCCCTATAGGAGAAAACAGAGTGAAACCTAAAAATGAAAACGGTTACTGCAAACGAACGGTTTAACCTAGAAGAACGAAATTTGGTGAGCCAAGTGGTTTTGGTGTACTGATCATTACCTGAAAGAATCATCAAGATTGGGTGAAAAAATGTTTGCTGAGATTTCAGGCAACTCGTAGTTTTTTGGAAGCTTGGCAACCCCTTTCCTTCAAAGTGATTTTCTCCAGTCTCTGCTTAGGGCTACATCAACAGCAAACAAACGATAGAGACAGAACTTGAAACTGCTTTATTGTGTCAAATTTCAAAAAGCTAGCACAAACCGTGTTTGATTTAGAGTTCCAAATACATGTATCCCTATAGGAGAAAACAGAGTGAAACCTAAAAATGAAAACGGTTACTGCAAACGAACAATTTAACCTAGAAGAACGAAATTGGGTGAGCCAAGTGGTTTTGGTGTACTGATCATTACCTGAAAGAATCATCAAGATATGGTGAAAAAATGTTTGCTGAGATTCAGGAAACTCGTAGTTTTTTGCAACATTGGCAACTCCTTTCCATCAAAGTGATATTCTCCAGTCTCTGCTTAGGGCTACATCAACAGCAAACAAACCATAGAGATAGAACTTGAAACTGCTTTATTGTGTCAAGTTTCAAAGAGCTAGCACAAACCGTGTTTGATTTAGAGTTCCAAATACATGTATCCCTATAGGAGAAAACAGAGTGAAACCTAAAGATGAAAACGGTTACTGCAAACGAACGGTTTAACCTAGAAGAACGAAATTTGGTGAGCCAAGTGGTTTTGGTGTACTGATCATTACCTGAAAGAATCATCAAGATTGGGTGAAAAAATGTTTGCTGAGATTTCAGGCAACTCGTAGTTTTTTAAAAGCTTGGCAACCCCTTTCCATCAAAGGGATTTTC